>NC_069004.1:13935832-13940912 GCF_001194135.2 Octopus bimaculoides | reverse complement strand
TATATATATATATATATATATATATATATATATATGTGTGTGTGTGTGTGTGTGTGTATATATATATGTCCGTGTGTATATATGTATGTGTGTATTTATGTGTATGTATATAATATATACATATATACATATAAATATGTGTATGTGTGTGTATATATATATATATATATATATATATATGCATATATGTGTGCATATATGTATGTGTGTATATATATGTACATGTGTATATGTATATGTGTGTGTATATATGTATATATATATGTGTATGTATATGTGTGTATGTGTATATATATGTGCATGTGTATATATATATATATATATGTGTGTGTGTTTGTGTGTATATATACATATATGTATATATGTGTGTGTATATATACGTATGTATATATATATATGTGTGTGTGTGTGTGTGTATACACTCACACACACACACACACATATATATAGAGAGAGAGAGCTGGGTGGTTTCTAAAGGAACTGTAAAAGCTCTCAGTAAATTGCTTAAAGTCATTCTAGCTGTGTTGCTGGTTTTTGGTAGGTTTAATGATACAGTTATCCAATAAAATTAGATTTTCCTTTGCAAGCAGATCATCTCTGATGACTACCTTTAGCAGCATTGACTGCTATAAAAATAAAGTTTTATGCGTTTCCAATGGCGTAGGTACATAACAATAAAGCTCAATTGAATAACAGAGACCGACAGAACAGAGCACTGCTCCATGCACTACAAAAACTAAAAAGAAGCGAGGAGTGGGTGCGTGGCGGGGTGGACGAGCGGAGTGGGGGTTGGGGATGGTGAGAGGGGAGGGGGATGTGCAGTTTTTGTTCAAAAGCGTCATTGATTCCATATATTGTTTTACACAAAGCTCCAAAGGATAGTGAGAAGGCGAAACAATACAAAAAATAAAACAGAAGCAGCAAGCAAAGGAGTTAGGTGCAGGTGGGGTGGGGGTGGAGATGGCTGTGTGTAAGTGTGTGTGTGTGTGTATGTGTGCATGTGTGTGTGTGTGTGTGCATATGTGTATATTGGCATTGGATAGCATCACAACAGTGCAATGAAATATAACTAAGGTTATTGACAGTGTGTATGTGTGCATGCATACACACACACACACACACATGCTGAGCATTATAATAATGACAATATGAAGATTCCTATATAAAATTATGGGACAGTATATACTGTTTGCATGTGTGTGTGTGTGTGTATATATATATATATATATATATATATATGTATATCATCATAGCATCCACTTTACCGTACTCACATGGATTAAACAGGGTTTATTAAAGTAGAATTTCTACTACTTAATGTCCCCACCTGTTGCCAATCCTCATCTGTTTCCAAGCAAGGTAATATTTCCCTGCGCTTTTCACAGAATATTGGAAATGAATGACACTGCTTATATGACAATGACACTCATTTACGACATACTTGTACACACACACACACACACACATTTATTTATACACATATGCATACATATAACAGGCTTCTTTCAATTTCTCTCTTGCAAATCCATTCACAAGGATCTCATCAGTCTGATGCTATAGTAGAACACACTTGCCCAAAGTGCCACACAGTGGGACTGAACCCAAAACCATAAGGTTGGGAAGCAAACTTCTTAACCACACAGTCACACTTGTCTTATATATAAATATGTATATATATATGATACACACACACACACACACACATATATACATATAGTCAAATTTGGTGATCATGGAGACCGATATAATGGTCCACCTCTTCCAATCCACCTGTTAGAGAAATTTTATTGATACAAAGCTCAAGGTATTTTAAGTTTCACAAGGACTTTATAAGCACCCTGTATGCTTAGAGTATGCAGGTATTTTGAAAATACCCCACAGAGTGACAACCATTCCCTACATAGTTACAGGCTGCCCTTTGGCAAGGCATAGCACCTGTTCAGCCACTCTCCGAGGGATATGATGAAGTCATGGGACTGCAGCATGGCAGGTTGTGGAGAGATAGTGGAAGAGTTCAACTGAGCTAATGGTGCTTCTTAGATTGACACTGAGTGAATGAATCCTAGATCAATGGTCAGGATCACCATGCTCTATCAAGAGAGTAGCTGCAATGCATCCATAGGAGTGGTGCTCATGTTTGTGTAATCAGCTAATGAAAGATTCACTGTGACTCAAGCTACCAATTTAAATTTTTAATAATGGAATTGGATGGTGACAGAGTCTTGGGAATCTGTACAAGCACTAAAAAAAAATGTTTAGTATATAAACTAATTTGCCTTTTACTACTCATCCTTCTACTCAATCATATTAACATATCATGTTTTGCTTTTTGTGCTGTTTTTTGTTTTTAATCCTTTAGCATTCAGATTATTCTATCAACTGTAGTGCTTATTTATTCACATTGTTTTCAATTAATCATGCATTATCTTGTAGCTTTGAGACTTTAATTGTGGGATTGTCTACTTTCAGTATGACATTGTGAGGTAGGCATGAGAGATTGTATTTGGTCAGTTGGAACATAAAACAAATAGAATATTTTGGCTGGATATGGACAGTTTAAATGCTGAAGGGTTAATATTGTCATTACTCTACATGATTTTGAGAACAAATAGTTACATGTTGTTTTCCATCTCTAAATTTCTTAAACAAAGGCACTTGAAATCCAGATCATCTATGAAGTGTATGATGACTTAGACTCTCCAGATTATGAATACTCACGGCCATTTCTTGGTGCAGTCCATCAACAACAGAGTGGAAGCCTTGGCTCCTATTCCAGCAGTGCATCCGATAGTACTAAGGTAAAAAAAAAATCAACACTTTCACTTCTTTCTTTTTGTGCCTTCACTGAAATTTCGACTACAAATTTTACATCCTCTTCATTTTTTCTTATCTCTATTCTTTTCTTTTTTTTTTCTTGAATTTCTCTAACCGATTGTTTGTTTTGTTTTTTCTTTACAATTTTATTATCTTAACATTTTCTTATTAATTTCGTACACTATCTTTATTATTACCATTATTATTTTATATATATATTGCTTAATTTCTACATTTTTGGACTTGATTGCTTATTTTTCATCTTTGCATCTGAATGTTTCATACTTTCATAACCTTTTTATATTATCTTTTTACTTATATATATATATATATATATATTGACTTTTTTTTTTGGTAATATCTTCATTTATATCATCTACTACTGTAGCCAAAGATTTTAAATTTGCTGGCTAGAATCAATTCCTCCCAAGTTTTCATCACACTATCATTGTGATGTCCATTTCCTGTACCCAAACACCCCCATCCCACACCCACCAATTTAATTTTTTACAAAACAAAACTTAGTAATTGGTTTTTATCAGCAGCTATTAATTTTTCTTTTTCCATTTTTTTTTTTCTCTATTATCAAAATTTGGTAATCTTTCAGTTTTAGTTTCAACACCATCCATATTAATGGATATGTCAATCAGATATTACAACCAATAAAATTAATTCTGTGACCCTTAATTATAATGAATTATTTATATTTAAACATTTCTTCTTTAGTTAGTAACATTAATTTGGAAATTTTTTCTTTTAATAAAATTGTTATTCTCCTACCCCAAAAAAAAATTTAATAAAATGAAATATAAAACAGAATAATAAATTTACAGACTGAAATTATCAATTTGGATTTTATAATTCATTTATTTACGGATATGGAAAATGACAGTCTGAGAGTTCTGAGAGGTCAATACATAGTACAAGTTGATAGATTTTTTTTTTTTTTTTTTTTTTTGGCAGATTTCATTTCAGTTATGCAACTGAATCTCTTGATAAAGATATGAAAAAAATGAAAATTTCACATCAGGATAGATTATATATTTTAATTTTTTTTTTTTTTTTTTTGCACTGCAGGCATGATAAACTTCCATATTTTCAAATTAGCAAACATTTAGAAAGAAACATTGCATTGTTGGCAAAATATCTTGTTGTTTAACAGTCATTACTGGTATTCCATCAGTTATGACGATGAGGATTCTAGTTGATCTGATCAACGGAACAGCCTGCTTATGAAATTAACATGCAAGAGGCTGAGTATTCCACAGACATGTGTACCCTTAACATAGTTCTCAGGGAGATTCAGTGTGACACAGAGTGTGACAAGGCTGGTCCTTTGAAATACAGGTACAATTCATTTTTGCTGGCTGAGTGGACTGTTATTACTAATATAATAAACTATCATGGTGAGGATGTGTGATGTAGTGGTTAGTGTTCTGCATTCACATTCACTAAATCATAGGCTCAATTCCTAAACTAGGCAGTGCATTGTCTTCTTGAGCAAAACCCTTCATCTCATATTGCTCTGCAATCACTTTGACATTCAACACCTTACGTGCTGGACGTTGTGCGCCTGTACAGGTAACATCAATTTAATGGAGGAAGTGAAATAATTTACAGCACAAACATTTGATCGCTATAAACAAATCATTTGTGCAGATTGTTCAGCAAGAAATTTCAGAACTGTCTTTCTCACACTCAAGAGACGACTGTTAATTAATTAATTAAACTGCCACAGAAATTCTCAACACAAGTTGCAGTTTGTAGATAATGGCTGTTACTCTATAACTTCAGTTGCAATGATGGATAAACTATTAAGCAAAATAAGCACAAGCTTAGAATATCAAGGGAAAGGGGACAACACAGGAATGGTAAATGGTTTATGGCACAAAAAAAAAATGATTTTAAACTTGCTAAAATAATATTCAGAAATAGAATTTCAGAGTGTTCATTGTGTTATAGTGAGGATCTGATCAAAGACTTTGCAATTAAAAAAAAAAAGTAGGAGAGGACTTTTCAGATATAAATAAAGTGGAAGTATACAAAAATAAACATTATTTTCCACCTTAGTTTTGTTTCATTTTGAAAACTAAAAAATCATTTTATGGTTTATTGTTTATATTTTGAATTACGTATATATGGGGGTACCAAAATCTTTTAAGGGTCTCTGTAGGTGTTAATTCAGACCTGTTCACTGGGCACTATAGACCACTTGGATAATTTACTAGAGGTTCTGCTAGATATGAAACATATGTAGCCTGGATTT
>NC_069004.1:13929619-13935511 GCF_001194135.2 Octopus bimaculoides | reverse complement strand
ATATATATATATATATATATATATATATATATATATACATATATATATATGCATTATTTATAAAGTGAAACTACTACAATTAAGGATAACTTTGATGCATGGATCATGCTTTAACTAATTTAGGTGGTACCTCTGTAGTTGTTGTAAGAAGATACAGACCCCCACTTGGCCCTTGTAACATTAGCCTAGCAGATCATTCAGATGTGATAATTGGATCTGCATTAGTATTGGGCTGGTACTCTATTGGATTCTTTGGGGATGAAAGACACAACTAATCTTGTCTGAATATGAACTCAATCCAGATGGCAAAGAACTAGAATGAATATGGCAATGTCTCTTCTAATCAACCACCTTAGACAGACAGACAGACAGACAGATAGACTGATAGATAGATAGACAGACATACAGACAGACAGACAGTCATGTACATAGTCATGTACAGAAAGACAAGAGGTACATGGGACAGAGAATCACTGATGAGGTCACAGAATGTGTAACAAAAGAACTTTGATAGATAGACTAAGAAATAATACAAGTAAAAACTAAAGTGAAGTTCAAAGACCATCTTAGGAACAGCGGGTGGAGAAAATGGATGCAAATATATAAAGATATATGTGTGTGTGAAGGCGCATGGCTTAGTGGTTAAGGTGTTGCACCCACGATTGCAAGATCATGGGTTCAATTCCCAGACTGGGCATTGCGTTGTGTTCTTGAGCAAAGCACTTCATTTTATGCTGTTCTGCAATCATTTCGACATCTGACATGTGGCACCTGTACAGGTAATGTTGATCTGATAGAGGGAGTGAGCTTATGTCTACACAAACATTTGATCACTCTAAACAAATCATCTGTGTGGTTGTTTGGTAACAAATTGTCGAACCCTTGTACGTCATCTAACTACTGGAGAGACCATCATATATATATATATATATATATATATATATATATATATATAAATGCAGTGTTTTGCTCAAGAACACAACACATCACCCAGTCCAGAAATTGAAATTGCAGTCTTACAGTTATGCATCCAACACCTTTAACCACTACACCATGCACCTCCACCAACTATAGATTATAGCTGTTAAGAATTAATGGGTTGGAAACCAGTTCCATCTTGGAACAATTCCAGGAATATCTGTGTGATGCGTTATTAGAATAAGCACTCTAATTATTATAATATATATATATCTCTGTTTTTATTGAATACATTCAATGCTGGATCTAATTGCTTAATTACAAAATATTCTTTTAAATATTTAACAAGCATACGAAAAAATTGCTTCTCTCTCGCATCTATCAGTGTTTGGTTAATAAGTATTTGTTGAAATCAAATTAGCATTGTTGTGACTGTGATGTTAATCTGATATATTATTCAACCTCAAGGTCATAAGTTCTTTCACTCTGCTATCTCCCTAAGCAAGGACTCTAATGCTGCTTATTCCATTTTGTCAGACTGACCAGAACCCAGCTCCATTCTTTCATCATTATTGAATGGTCAGATGAAGGAAAGATATCTATCTACCATTAAACCCAACAACTGCTTCAGTAACAACTAAAAAAAAAAAAAGAAAAAAATACTCCACTAATACAAACATGAGAAAATTGATGTGAATCTGCTAAGTATTTAGATAGGTAGACAGATAGATAAGATACATGGATTTTTTTTTACAATGCTTTTGCTGATCCCCATGACTTTCTGTCACCATCCAATTCCATTATTATGACTTTGAATTGGAAGCTTAAGTCATAGAGAATCTTTCATTAGATGATTACCCAGGCATGGATACCACCCGTATGGATGTGTTGAAGTTAATGTCTTGATAGAGCTTAGTGATCTTGACCATTGACCTTCTTGGATTCCTCTGCTCAGCAGCAAGGTAAGAAGTATCATTGGCTCAGTTGAGCTCTTCTATTATCTCTTCACAATCCATCATGCTGTAGCCAAATGACTTCACCATATGTTACAAGGGCCAAGTAGGGGTCTGTATCTTCTTACAACAACTACAGAGGTACTACCTGAATTAGTTAAAGTATGGTCCATGCACCAATACGCAGTTTGGTAATTATTTAACAATTATTATTTAATACAGAAATATTATTTTGTAAACTTTTTTGTCCTACCCATTCCCTCTCCTCCTATTTTTATCAAGTTTAAAATCTATGGCTCACAATCAAAGAGGCCACACTTTTCTTTGGTCCCAACCCAAACCAAAGAAATGTGGATAACCTCTGGTCTGCAATCTATTTTGTGCAAACTGATCACTATAGCAGCACCCTCTGTTGATGATGATTTTTTTTTTATTATTTTCCTATTTTCTATTAATTTTATTCTAAGAATTGCTGTCATTTTACCCCATCGTTCTTCATTAATCTTTGCAGCAACCTCTTTCTTTTTCTCTTTTTTTTCTCTCTCTCTCTCTGTCTCCTCTAACTTTTTTTTTTCTCTCTCTCTCTCTCTCTCTCTCTCTCTCTCTCTCTCTATCTCTTGCTCTCTCTCTAAATATATATATACATATATATACATATCTGTTTTAAAAATATTTTCATTATTTATGCTTTATAGTATGTTCAGGAAAAGAAACCCCCTCTCAGTTGGAGTGGTGCAATTTCTTTGGTAAGCCTGGCACTGGCAACTTTTCTTTACCACATTCTCAATAATTTAGCTGTTACAGAGCCAGTCATGTTCTAGAGGAATAATTTTGCAGCTGACCATCATTTCACATTCCACCACCCACTTCCCCACTCACTCACTTCACCTAGACACTCCCCAGCCCTCCCCACTAATTAGGGCACGCTTTCAAGCATCTCTTGCTGAAGTAATTAAATCTCTACTATCAATTTAGAAATCGTAACACTTTCATCGTTTAGAGTTTGCTTTGAGGATTAATCAGTAAAAGAGACTAGCCATAAGATGATGATAACAATTTAATATGCATGACCATGCACACAGCTAATTGCAGATTGTGCAAGGTTTTGGTTACTTATAAACACTGATCTTCTAAATATTAATGGAGAATTATCTTAGGGAGGTTATTCTATGAATACTTAAAATCCAAATCATTGTGTATATATAGTTCATTATTGGGGTATATGTGTGTATTTGTGTAGAATATCTAGGTATGAATATTAGAAGCATAATTAGGACTTAAGTGTATGTCTTTCTGTTGAAGATTTTTCACTCTAAGTCGGACAACACTGAATTTGTTTCCTCCTACACAGCATTTGTCATTTCCTTTGTTGAGGCTCAGTAAAACCTTTTTAACCCAACCAAGCTGTTTCATGACATATCTTTAATAAGTTCTCTCACCTTTGATGGTTTTACGCGTGACAAATATTCCATTATTTCTTACTTTCAGTTCCCCCACATTCTGCAACCGAACCACTGCCACGTGAACCTATATTTAATATGCTAGACGCTGCCACCACCATCTCTGTCCTACAATACCACTTTTTTCTTCGTCTTTTGCTGCCCAACACATAGAACTATATTATGTCCGTCCCATTCCTCTCTCACCCTTATAGACCTTCTCCTTTCACAGCTCATATTTCAAGTTCTCAGTTTGGTGTAGATGGTGCAGGCAATTGAGCACAAGTCTAAATATTTTGCCCATTCATATTTTGGTGTCTTACATTATAGCATTCCATTGCAAACAGGGTTGACTTTGCATTTTGTCTCTCAGAAATTGATAAAATAAAAATATCTGAATACCAGTAATATATACTCTTTTACCAACTTAATCAACTATAAACTTTTGCTCTTCAAAAACTAGTCCTTGTGTCACATCAAGAGATCTATTTTCAGTTCAAGATTCCACAGTTCTGAGACCTGTGTGTGTGTGTGTGTGTGTGTGTGTGTTAAGAGAGACAAAATTTCTTTTCTTCATCATCAAGGACAATTATGTAAATCTCTCGGTCTTTTGAGATTCCTGGGCATCATCACATTCCTGCTAAAATAACCATTGGTGCTAATTAGGTGACCTCAATAACAGTGTTATTCAGCAGCTTCAAGACAATTATCACTATAGTAACTAGTTTGTTGCTATGAGACAAATGTACTTATTGTTTTACCAATACATTTAATACTCAAACAACTACTACTATTATTATTATTTGTGATAATCTCCCTCCCTACACCTCACCTGTGTTTTTCTCATGGACATTGACTTACAGCTGTTCAGGCTGGGAATCAGTTTCCCCATGTGAGAAATGGGACTAGAAAATATCATGGCACTAACCACCACCACCTGCCCCTCCTACTCGCCCTCTTGATTAACTTATTAAAGAATAAATTATTTTATTTAGTTACTTTTTTTTTTAATTGTTTCTTTTTAAATATTTGTCCATTTATTGCTGCTGCCTTCTCTTCATATAAGACATCAGTTTCCTAATTTTTGTACCTAAAGTTCAACTGTTTACTTCTTACTTCTGGTGGAGCATTAGATTATTATCATCAAGCTGTTTTATTTTGTTTTGAATTTCTTTTTTTGTTTTTTTTAAGTTTTTGTCCCCACCCTTCTCTTTCTCTCCTTCTTTCTGTGTCACTCAATCTTTCTATCTCATAATAATCCTCTCATTACGTTTTGCAAGTTAACTCTGATAATGACATAACTAATTATCTGAAGTCTTTATGTGTCCTGTTTAGCTATGGCTACATTTTGGATACTACTCCTAATTGCCTGCACCTTTATCAGCTAATTAATAACACTTGATGTGGCCAACACTGTAGAGTTATAAACTAACTGCTTTTATAAATAGTATTTACATGTGTCCTTATTGGGGTTTTGCATTGAAATCATAGCAGGGTTGACTTCAGCTTTCATCATGTCATAATCGATAGAATATGTACTTGTAATATACATAGAGAATCAATTCCATTCTTCATATTCCTGCCTCACAAATATATAGCCTTGTACATTATCATCATCATCATTTTGACATTCACTATTTCATGCTTGCTTGGGATTGGACAGCATTTATTGAGGTAGATTTTCTATAGACGGGATGTCCTTTCTGTCACTAACCCTCACTCGTTTCTGAGCAATGTACCAAGGTAGGAAGTCATTATCATATCAGTGATTACAAACAGCAGGAACTCAAAGAGGGTTTGCAGTGAAAATAATCTATGAAAACACTTCTGAAGTGCATCTTTTAATTGATGATGCTAATTAAAAAAAAGCCCAACCAGTGAAACTGGCAGAATGAGGAGCCTAAGTGAAGATTTTGAGATTAGCATGTATATTCACTAGACACTAAAACAGAGCCAGGGTCTTAATATTATATCTAACCTAATATAGAGGAGGAGGAGAAAAAAATTCCAAGTAAACTAAACTAGTTTGTGGAAATAAGTAAAAATCTGCATCAGAAAAAAACAGTTAATAAAATATAAGTTTGTGTGTTGCAAGATGTGAATTTTGATAATTCTTGCAGGATCATTACATTTCCTTGAATAAGGGTTCTTCCTTTGCGAAAATGTAACAATTCCAATTCACCTCTTATTTTATTTATATGGGGGAGAATGGTAAACAGGAGATATCAATCATTCTATTTTACATGTTGACGCTTATGTGGTTAAAAAATGTGCATTTGTGCTTAGTAACCACATGGCTTTATGTTTCATTCAATTTACATGACATCTGGGGTCCAACTTCTGCCATAGTCTCAGGCTGACCAATGCCTTATAAGAGAAATTTGTTAAATGAAATCTATTTGAAAGCCCAACCTCTGTGTGTATGTGTGTGTCTGTGTCTGTGGTCTGTGTGCGTGCATGCATTAAAAACTTATATTTAGGTCAAGTAAAGGAGGAGGTAATTCTTCAAAAGGGACATAACTCTGGAAATACTTAGCCACTTAATAAAATGAGTACCTGGAATACAGTGCCCAGTATGGTAT
>NC_069004.1:13914619-13927119 GCF_001194135.2 Octopus bimaculoides | reverse complement strand
GATGACTGAGTTATAAAGTTATGTTTATCATGATCTCACTACCCTGATGCCAGAGTGTGACTCTGAGCAGACATGTTTGAAGACTCTTTAGATCCACTCAAGTAAAAACCTTGCTACTGATATTGCCAATGACTGCTGCTGAAGCTGTCTTCTGTTTTCTCATGTAGTCCTTTGAGGACTGAACTTTCCTCACAGCACTGGAAGAATAAGCTTGTAAAAATTGCTCAGTAGTATTGATCTCCCATACTAGATGCTTCTGCAGTGATGTCATTTCTACCTGATACCTTGCTGTGAGGAAACAGGCCTTACTAAGTTTAAATGCTAAATGTTCTATGACAGGCAAGACATGGATGATGGCAAGGACACTTTGTGAGTGCACTCTCTACAGAATACAAGTTTCGGTCATGCTCAACCTATTTCTCCTCCTTCTTGGCACAATCCTTGATAACTAAGATGTCTTTAAACTTCAGTAGAGCAATCTTGCTGATGGTGGGCTTGAAATCTTTCTTCCTCCCTTCATGCATATCTTGCACATTACTGCTAGATGTTTTGACTTAGAATTTGCCAGTATTTATTGACACAAGAGAAAGAAGTGGTGCAGCAAGAATGTGCATAGAGGATGGTAGAAACATCTGGCCCAGAGTACAAAATCAGGTTTGTTCTGAATCATTAGAATGAGGAGCTATCTTAGGTAATAGCTATTCCTGATGGCAAAGCAGATGAGATCCCTTGGGTGGTCTTCTTTGTTAGAGGGTATTAGTCCTTTCCCAATAACATGTGAATGTATTCAAACACATTTACGAAGGAGGTAACATAACCTCTGACCTCTGACCAAGTAAGTCTGACAATGGTTATATGTCTGAATAGGAGAGAGGTTATTTGTAGTGCCTCAATTTTTTTTTTTTTTGTACATGCAAGAGTTAGCTCAATACAGTTTCCTGTCTGCCAGTTTTATTCACAAGGCACTGGTCAACCCAAGGTTATACTTAAAGACATGACTATGGTTGTGTGTGTGTGTGTGTACATGGGCACAAGGGTACTAGCATGACTGGGTTTTAGGGGTTTACTTCACAGCTGTATGGTTCTGAATGTGATCCCACTGCAGGTCCTCTTGAGAAGATGTTTTACTTTCAAATTGACGAATACCTTGAGTTAAATATAACTAGACTGTAAAAACGACAATGTATGTAAGTCGGTGTAAATACATTGCAGTATATGCATTTGCAAAAGAGAGGTAACTCTGGAAGAAATGTATCTTATTCAATGAAAAATCCCTAAAATTAACTCCAGACTTAGTATCAAGAGCTACCTGCTCCAGTGACTAAAACTTGTAAAAGTGTATACATAGATGTGTACACACACCTATTAGTTTATTTCCATCGAGGCCAAGGCTATGCTGAAACCCCACAACCCTTCTTCAAGTGTATATGTGTGTGTGTATGTATGTATATGTATATATAAATATATATATGTGTGTGTGTGTGTGTATGTATAAGTATTAGTTAGTGTGTCACAAGGTACTGTTCTGCTGTCACCATTATCCATCACCCCCATCCCTGACTCACCATCATATTGCTATCAAAAAACACACCACACCTTCTCAATGCTTCTATACTTAGTATTTAGTTAGTTAACAGTAGTTAGTTGCTAGTAACACTTGGATGTGCACATGGTCACCACTGGCTACTTATGTCTTATTTTTAGTGAATTTTTTTTTTAATTCTTGGTCGTGTAACAAACTTTTTTTTTTTGTATTTTCCTTGGTGGTTGTTTATATTTTTTTTTCTTTCCTACAAGTTTTTTTTTCTGTTAGTTAGAGTTCTACATACAGCACGCTTATCAGTTCTTAGTTTTGTTATGAACTCCTGTGTATCCAGTTGCTGTTTTATGCCAAATTCTATATTCTAAAGCACCTTACTGTTACATTTTTTTTTACTGGGGGAGGGAATGAAATAAACCAAAAAAAGCTAAAAAGTAATAATAAAGTAATGATTGGTAAATTGTCAAACAGAATAATCGTTAATTTTATGAATCTGTTAACCATCAAATAAGTTACTCTTTAAAAAGTACATAATGTCCGTTTTTTTTCTTTTCCTGGCAGGATTCATTTGTTTATTTGTTAAAAATTGTTGACCAACAAAATCCAATTTTGCTCTCTAAACTGTTGTCACTATCTTTTGTTTTTTGATGTATGTATGTTTTATATACATGTGAATGGTGGTGTAATGTCTGCTATATAACTAACATGATTATGAAACAGCTGTAAGCTAAGAGAATAAACAACTATTCTCTCACTTCACTTATCTGTTCAACTTATATATAAATGTTTTTTATGTTCTTTTTACAGTGCATTGGTGTATGAATATTCATTATTTGTGGACTTGCAAAATTAAAGTATATGACACACACACACACAGAGGATGTTAGGCTAAATTTGATAGTTTGCATAAAAGGAAAAGAAAATACAATATACCATCCAAAAGTAAAAGTGTTTTAAACAATCAAAAAATATTGAACAGATTATGACTGGGAAATAACAGTTTACTCAAAGTAGCTGCTCTCATCTTCAACCATGGCCCCAAGATGGCTCTGGAGCCTGATGCATGCATTTCTCACTGTGTCCCTGGGATGATCTTCAAGCATCTCCTTGATCTTGACCACCAGCTCAGCCTTGGTATTGCAGGCCGAGCAATTGGTGTCATTCTCAACTGTGCATCACATATCGTAACCCTTGAGATTACAACCAAGGGAATTATGAGGCCAGAAATTGAAGCAACTGAAGTCATAGAAGTTCTCCAACAACCACTTCTGACTCTTTCCAGAGGTATGGCAAAGATCCAAACCTTGTTGCCAAAATATGGCCTTCCAATAACAACTTTCTCCAGTCATAGTTTGACCACAGTCCCCTGCAGCTTCACTTAGTTGTCTAAATTGAGCCTAAGGCCCTGTCCAAAGATGTGGGATGCATGTTGTCACCCTCTCTGGAGTCACATCCAAAGACCATCACAATTTGGGGGAACCTGTCCATATCACCTCTTACAGCCTTTACAGTGTTCACAGAGCTTAGAGCAGCAGTCATGATGTTGGCATTTTGATACCTGGCACAAATCATCTTCATACACGTAGCTCTTTTACCACTATTCCAATAGCTTCCAGTCCTCCATTTCAACTACAACTTTAGTCTTTATGCTCTCCAACTCTATTGGCTGTTCACCAATTCATCAAGTTGTTCCTGAAAAAAAAGGAGGCATAAAAGTCGTCAAATTTAGCTCAAACACCCTGCATATATTTACTTTACATTGTCAAATAGTATATTCCTGCTTATGATATATAACTGGTGAAAAAGTTATTGATTTTGCCTGTATGTCGTCTTCCCTTTTTGCAGATGAGATAACAAAAAAAAAAAAAGAATCTACAGGCATGGCCAAAACTCATACAAGGGAGACAATTCTTTCCCTCTCAGAGAAGGGTTTTTTATCGCTTGTTTTCTTTTTCGCATTTATCAAGATTGTATATTTACCTCCAGCATTAAAGAGTCTATGTGCTTCAGGCCTGTAGGTCTGATGAGTTATCTGTATTGCCAAGTTTAAAATTGGGAAAGCAATGCTAACTTTCTGACCTGTGATATGCTATAACCAAGAATATACTATTCGATAATATAAAAGAAACCACACATTTCTTTTACAGTGTGCTTTTTTTCTGATTTATGGACAATTGGCCAATAAATACATACACACACACACACACACACACACAGACACACACACACACACATATATATATAGTGTTGTTGTTGAAGGCTGTATAATACAAAATATTCTTAATTAATTTAAATTTCCATTTCAGTTGCAAGAAAAATACAAAAACAAGTTTTTTAGCATTTATTATCAAAAGGTGGAGATAATTATGACTTCATCTTTGATAATTATGATTTCATCTTTGTTTAGCAAGTGTCTTGATTTCAGTTTGTCTTGAAACTGAAACATCTCCATTTTGGTAGAGCCATTTAATAATAAAACACAAATGTTGTTAAATAAATTCTAAGTTAAAACTTGTCCCATGAAATGAATTTCACAGCCTTATGCATTATTAACCATTGAAATTGGCCCTATCCAGTCCCAAATATTTGATCTGTTTTATGTTTAAACTGACCTGATCTGGCTTCTCACACTTATCCTATAATGTCATTGTAGAAATGAACAATCATTTCATCAAAATCTTGAATGCATCATTAATTCAAAATAATGTGAATAAATAAACATTACATTTAACTGAGTAATCTGAATGGAATACTAAAGGGTTAAATGGATCTTCCTCAAGAACTGATCTCTTAATTTACATGCTTAAGGGAAATCCAGTCCTTGTTTGCAGGTATAGACAACATGTTTTGGTTGATGAAGATTTTTAATTATAGGAGAAGCCATTGAATCTCACTTGTATGCATGTATATGACAGTCTTGTAAAGTCAGAAAGTCACAATAAAATTAAAAAAACTAGCATTCAATGAGCTTATGTTTTGAAATATGTATGTATTTATATTGCATGTGTGTGTATTAACAAACAAGATGGGAGTAAGATTTCACTTCATATTATGAAGTTTTATTAATTTATATTAAAGCTTTTGTTGCTTCTCCAAGTTTCATGTTTCTGTTTTCATTCACAGTGTAGGGAAACTTCCAAGAGCCAAATAGAAAAACTTCTTTAAGTAAATAAATCTGTGTGTTTGTGTGTGTGTGTGTGAGAGAGAGAGAGAGAGAGAGAGAGAGAGAGAGAGAGAGAGAGAGAGAGAGAGAGAGATAGAGAGACAAAGTGTTTACAATCTCTGCTAAGCTACAGTTTCAATAACATCATTTGTGACCAGGCTGCAACTGTGGTGTTTGTTGACATTTCTTGTCAATATATCATCCACTATCTCTGTATATTCAAATTTCTCTTGAATGAAAACAGCCCTACTTGAAAAACAGGTAAGGGTTGGTAACAGAAAGAGCATTTGGCTGTAAAAATCCACCCTCAAATATCTTCCCATTTAAATCATGCTGAAAAAAGAAAACAGCTTTAAATAAACAAATTTTAAAATACTTATAAAAAATAATTAACCTTTTAACATTTAAACTGGCCACATCCAGCCAAAATATTCTTCGTTTTTTTTTATATTCAAACCAGCAAGATCTGATTTCTCATACCTCCTTCATAATGCTCTAGTACTAAATAATCACATATCAAAATCTTGAAGCTATGAGATGATGCCTGATTAATTCAAAAATTATGTGGATAAATAAGCATTGCATTTGATAGAGTAATTGGAATGCTAATGAGTTCAATATATATATAAATAAATAAATAAAATAGAACAAAGTTCTACTAACAAAATAATGTTGGTGTAAAAGGTCCATTCATAGAAGACAATAGGCTTAAAGCCACAACAAGCATTTTTTTCCCTGAAAAGATCATCTGTCACATCTTCATCAAATTTGCTCTCTCATCAACATTTCATTTAACTTTACTAAATGATAAGAATAATCTGTATTTCTCTCTCTCCCCGATAATTTTCCTCTTCAAATGATGGTCAATGAAGTTAGATGAAAATTTTGTTGATGAGTCAAAAAAATTTTGACTTCATGTCTTTGAGTATGGCCTCTTGGTGCAAATAGTAATAACGATATTGTGCTGATCAGATAAAAGCTATGGATTTATTGAGAGAGATTGATGGTGGGACAGTTGGAAATAGCTTATTAAATTGACTCCTCAGTTCTTGGCTGATTTATTTTATTAACTCTGGAAGGAGTTAACTCTGGTAGAATTTTTCAGAATTTAAAGGAATGTTACTAACCATCATAGGATATTTTGCCTGACATTCTACTATCTCTGCAATCAGAGTTTTTAGGTGACATTTGTTCTACAATGTTAGTTTTAATAATATCAAAAACATTGATATATTCTCTTGAGATGTGACAAAATTAAAAGTAAACTGACAGAATCATCTGGGCATCGGACAAAATGCTTTGTAGAATTTGTTTCAGCTCTGTAGTAATAGTTCAAATCCTACCAAGGTCAGATTTTGTTTCATTGTTTCAGGATCAATAGATAAAACAACAATCTATGGTTGCGGATTGTCAACATTGTTTGAGGAATCAAACAGGATATCTTTGCAATATATATTCTAGCCCTGTGTATTCTGAATCCAAATCCCCTGTCAGGAATTACAACCAACTGGTAGCATCAGCAGTATGAAAATTTAATGGGAATATAGCTTCCTTGCTTTGATCTGGAGGTTGTCTGCTGTATCCTATTAAGAAACTAAGAAAACTGAGATTTGTTGTGTAGTTTGGTCATAAATGCCCTGATATTCTAATACCATAAACTTAGTTCCAATAAACAACACTATTGGTTGGTCCTAGGTTAGTTCTGATCAAACAGTCTAATGATTAATTCTTTAGCATTTAAACTGGCAATATCTGGCCAAAATAATCTACCTGTATTATCTTCAAATTGGCCAGATCTGGCCTTTCACACTTATCCTACAATATTATTCTAAAAATAAACACTCATGTCATCGAAATCTCAAAGCTCCAAGATAACACATCAATTCAAACAATGTGATAAATAAGCATTACATTTGACAGAAATCTGAGTGCTAAAGGGTTAAAGGTATTCCAGCCTTGACCATACCATCTACTCTGGGCTACATTATCTTATTCAGTGGTTCTCAACCAGTAACTATTTGACCCTTGGAATGACCATATCAGATTTTGTTGTAAAAATTTATGTGCAAGAATTTGCTTATATTTCTCGAATACACAAAATATTTAAACAATGTTTTTTTATACAATTCCTAATAGTATTTAATTATAAAAATGTAATGGTATGGATATGAGGGTCTGCCTGAGTAAAACAGGAATCAAAGGGGTCCATAGGCAAAAAATGGTTGAGAAACACTGATCTAATGCATCTTTTTCATTTTAAAGATGACAATATAATATCTATTTCTAGTAAGTTGACTAACCACATAGCAGCTCCCTCATTAGCTCATAATTAGCTTTGTTTGTATGGCAGACAGGTCTGACCAGTTAAAGCCAGATTTGAATTAAATAATTGTTTTTAACATAGGTGCAGAGCCAGAAGTTTGATGGGGCAGGAGAGGGAGAACAGTTAATTATATTAACCCTAGTTCTTGGCTGATATTTTATTTTTTGACCCCTAGAAGGATGAAAAGCAAACTTGACCTCAGTAAGATTTGAAAGGAGAGTGTAAAGAGCTGGAATGATTACTGCAAAGCATTTCTTTCCAACTCTTCAACAATTTTGTTGATTCCCCAAATGGTAATCAAACCAAGAATAAAGAATGGAATTGCCTGAGAAATGGTTTGTTTACCAATGTTCTGTTGATGTTAAACTGTAACTTACAAGAGTATATGTGTTAAAGATTATATTATTTGGAAAATTAGACAAATTAACCTTATATTCCATTGATGGAAGAGAATGAGTAAAGAGATTAAAAGACTTAGGAACCTATTTTCCAAAGTCCTAATAAATAGCTCTCTCTCTCTCTCTCTCTCTCTCTCTCATGCTCACACATACATTCATATGCTTGCACACACAAGTAAACACCCACATATATATACACATACATACATACATCTGCAACTAACAATCAAACTCATGCTCTCACAAGTGCATGCGTGCTTGCACGTACAAACACAAGTGTTAACATTCTTCATTCTATATTAGCAGTTTTATTCTCTCATACATTCAAAAGCTATATTTGGGTTTATAATTATATTTACTTCTGACAAGCAAAATCTAATTTTCCTATTAAAGAAAAACATTTCCCATCAAATTATCTCCAACTTATTACATTCCAGCTGTACTTAATTCTAGTCGCCTTTTACTTTTATCATCCTACAGTAAGTCGACTTGGCTATGGCTTTGGTTTCACTGTTTTTCTTTTTCTTTGTTAAACAAACCTCAACCCTTTCATGGCTGTATTTCCAATGAAATACTCTGCTTTTATGTTTCTATCAGTTTTGAAAACAATCAAGGCATTTAGTAAAATAACTTTCTTTTTCATTGATTTCTATATTAAGCTAGTGCTAACAAAAAGCTTCTTAAAAGAAAAAAAGAAATCATCGTGGAATGTTTTCAGCTTTGCATCATAGAACCAGAGGTAGTCTCGGGTGGGTTGGCACCAAAGGGTTGAGAATAACAATTTGAACTCTACGACTTCCAGACATTTAATGAAAGTTTTTTTTTTTTTTCTTGTAAACTGAGTGTTTTTTAAGGGTATAATGAGAATAATAAACAAGATTTTCTTTTTCAATGAATTACCTAAATTTGTAATGTATTAAATTATTGTTTTCTAAATAACAAGATAAAAAAAAAATGCTTCCTCTTATTTTCCATTTAATTGATAAACTATCTGTTGTGTTATACTCTGTTTATTTCGAAACACAATAACAAACTTTTATCTTATAAAACAGAAGATATTCTTAGCTAGACTGACTTGGATATATGTGTGTGTATGGTCATGTAAACAATTAGGTCTAATTACAGATTGGAACTAATTTATAAATTGCAGACTCTTAAACTGAATCCCCTTCCATTGTTTACCAAGTTATTTATTCCATATTTTTTTTGTGTTAATGTTATGAAGTTTGTTGAGATAATTGACTTTTCTCACTTGGAATGTCTTCTTTAATATCCTAACAGAAAGAAATCTCTGTATTTGCCATATATGACCTCCACCTATAAACAGAGAGGCTTGTAGATTATCTACCAAGAATGTGGCACAAGTGAATAGAAAGGTTCAGTTTTTAGTAGCATGTCTGTTAATAATAATAATAATAATAATAATCCTTCCTACTGAAGGCACAAGTCATGAAATTTGGTGAGACAGGATTAGTTGATTACATCGACTCCCCACCAGTGTTTCACTGATACTTAGTCTATCGACCGCAAAAGGATGAAAGACAAAGTCGACCTCAGCAGAATTTGAACTCAGAACATAAAGCAGATGAAATGTCACTAAGCATTTTTGCTTGGTATGCTAATAATTCTGCCAGCTCGCTACCTTAGTTATAATAATAATAATAATAATAACAATAATAATAACAATAACAATAACAACAATGATTATAATTTCAAATTTTGGCACAAGGCTTGCAATTTCTGGGAAGGTTGAGTTGATTATATCAACCCCAGTACTCAACTGGTACTTACTTTATCGACTCCCAAAAATGATAAAAGGCAAAGTCAACCTTGACCGAATATGAAACCAAAACATACACAAATAATGCATAATTTAATTCAAAACAATGTGAATAGATAAGTATTACATTTGACAGGGAAATCTAAATGTTAAAATTGGTCCAACCACAATTCTGGTTTCACTGGATCCAGTAAACCTGGTAGTGTTTCTCTTCTTCTCCAAGATATGGGTGCCATTTTGCCTCAAAATGCTCATCCACCTTTGATAGGTTTTGCTTTTTAATTCTGTGGGGTGGCCACATCAATAGGAGGGTCAGTTAAGAAGCGAACCACTTGACTATGAAGTGACAGGTTGTATGTTTTCATCAGCTTCTTATGAATTTGGTCCCCCACCTGATAATCATTTTGCAGACCCCAAAAGATGACAAGTTAAAGTGGTTTAAAATCAGAACATTAATGGATTTAACTAAAACAAAACACCACATGGCATGAAGTCTAATACTAATTCTTAATCACTTCTTTATTTTACACAGAAGGTATTTGATGAAACAAAAGAGATAGTGTTTACTCTCAGATGACATCATCATCATCATATAATGTCTGTTTTCCATGGACAGTTTGATAGGAGCTGCCCAAGCTCCAATTGTCTGTTTCGGCATCGTTTCTAAAGCTTGAAGCTCTTCTTAACACCAACCATTTTACAGAGTGTTCTTGGTGGTTTTGTACATGGTACCAGCACCACTGCTATTACATGGCACCAGCCCAGTTGTTTTACATGTGGAACCAGCACAGGTGCATTTTACATGGCACCAGCATGACTGCTTTTTATGTAGCGCCAGCATAGGTGCTTTGTATGTGGCACCAATACAGATACCCTCTACATGGTACTGGCATAACAATAATGATAATAATAATCCTTTTTACTAAAGGCACAAGACCTGAAATTATATTGTCCCTAGTGTTTAACTGGTACTATAATCTATTTGACCCTGAAAGGATGAATGGCAAAGTCAACCTCAGTGGAATTTGAACTCAGAACGTAAAGACAGATGAAATGCCACTAAGTATCTTTCCCAGTGTGCTAACAATTCTACCAGCTTGCCACCTTGACAATAATGATAATAAGAATCCTTTCTACTATAGGCACAAGGCCTGGAATTTGTGGGGAGGAGACTAGTTGATTACCTCGACCCCAGTACTTAATTTATCGGGCCCCGAAAGGATGAAAGACAAAGTCAACCTCAGCAGAATTTGAACTCAGAATGTAGCAACAGACGAAATACTACTAAGCATTTCACCTCTGCCAGTTCACTGCCCTGATAATGATGATGATGATAATAGTAATAATAATAATAATAATAATAATAATAATAATAATACTGTCAATCAGTAATGGCATATATCATACTGGTATCTATTTTGTATTTGGTTATCATGAAATAATATATTGTTGTATTGTAAAGTATCAACTTAACCTCACTACCAATATACGATGCACGTGTGCACGCGCACACACTTAATTCATTTTATTGTTGATTTCTTTTTTAATGTATTTTTTTTTCCTCCAAGTCTGAATTGCATTATTATGCTAAAATAGATTTCTGTTTTCAGTTTTATACAATTACATTTTCTCTTATCTGTAATTTACAACTAAACAAGGAGAAATGTTATAGAAATTTTTTGCAATAATGTGATAGTTTTCATCTTAATTTAGTCCACTAGATTCTCTCTCTCACTCTCTGAGAATCTCTGCAAAATTAATGATTTAATTATTTCTGGTGTTTACTCATTGTTTGTGGACTCTGTGTGTGTGTGTGTGTGTGTGTGTATTTGTATGTATATATATGTGTGTGTGTGTGTGTTTAAATATATATGTGTGTGTGTATGTGTTTATATATATATGCGTGTATATGTATATATGTGTGTGTATGTATTGTATGTATATATATATGTATATATATGTGTGTGTATATATATATATATATATATATATATCTATATATATATATATATATATATATATATATATATATATATATATATATATATATATATACATACATATGTGTATGTATATGTATATATGTATGAAAATATTGACTGTAAATCCAGCTGCTTCAAATCTAAATCTTTATCTCTCTAATTTACATGTTATCATTCTACACGGACAGGTTACAAAAAGGGCCTGTCTTATGCGAGGCTGGCAGACTATTGGTCCACGTCAGTGCTGCTGGTTATGTCCAACCAACAGGTTGCCAGCCATTGCTTTAAAACCATCTCTTGAATCTCATGAAAACAATCATACTTCTCTAGATTTAGACTCATCATATAGTATGGTAAGACCAAAGTGCACCTTGTGAAAAAAATCCCACCAAATCAGAATCCGCCGAATAATATCTTCCACATCTCTTCCTTATTTAAGTAACCCAGTATCACTTGGAGTAGATGTTTTTCCCTGTAGTTTCAACCATTAGAAATGGTTATAAAGTTATTCTAATGTAAATCTCAGTGTTATTTCATCCCAGAAACATGCAATTAGAACCATTATAGTAGAAAATGTTCTAGCAATTTAGTAGCTATTTTATAATAGTTTCCAACGGTGTTTAATCCAGCTGTGGTAGTAGTTGTAGTAATATTAGTAGCAGTAGTAGCAGCACAATAGATATAGCTAATATGTATATATGTATACACACAAACACACACATGTTGTAAGTACATAGTTTTCCCACTTGTCATCTTAAAAAGAATGCTGAGGACTGTGGACTTCACCCCACCATCTGAAACAGACCAACTTCCAAGCAGTTTTCTCTACAATTAATCATTTCCCTGTAGTAAACTGGCTTCAAGACAGGATAAAGGAATACAATATTTAACTGTTTCTTGTATTCATTGATTACAAGAAAGCTTTTAATAGCATCAGATTCTAGCTAAGCATATAGTCCAAGCACTTGAGAATCAGAGTGTAGATCAAGTGTGTATGTATTATATATATATATATATATATATATATATGCATGCATGCAAAAATATTTGAGGGATCTTCATGGAGTAGGGTAGATGTTGTCAAGGAACAACTTGACCTCCTGCTGTCCAAGGTCCTAGATGAACTTATATCTCAGCAAGAAACTCAAAAGAGGGCAGCAGTGTTGAACTTCCTCCTTCACCAAAGGTCAATTGCATAAGAATGGCCATTGAAAAGGGGATTACACTGGTGGTACTCCAGTATGGCCACAGCCTTTGGGCTGATAAAAGAATGCACACACAGATGCATATGATTTTTATCTAAACATTTATTTG
>NC_069004.1:13893867-13914293 GCF_001194135.2 Octopus bimaculoides | reverse complement strand
GACTAAAAATTCTTCAAAGCAGTGCTTCAGCATGGCCACAGTCTAATGACTGAGACAAGTAAAAGATGAAAGATAAAAAATATACAATTCCTTGTGATATTTAATTTTACAAATATAATAGGATTTTTTTTTTAAATATTGAATGTTAATTAGGGTCCAGTTGAATAAAATAGGAATCAAAGGGGTCCATAGGGATATAAATGGTTGACATTCACTGCTCTAAATACTCATCCCCTCCCCTTGGTACCACCACCTCCCCATTGCATTAACTGCCCCTTTGTGAGCTCTCATTTCAAAAAAGGGAACATTACTATTCAGGTTAAGAACCACTGTTTTAGGGGAGACATCTGCTATGTATTTAAGTTGGAGATTCAAATATTCATTATATCCCTAAATTATCCATCTCTATCAAAATCATGGTAAATTTTCTGGGCAGATGGTGAACGGATCTTATTTATCTGTTTTTGTTTTTTCAGCTCTTTCATTCATCTTGATTCTTTTTTTATTTTATTTGGGTTTTTTGGAGGAGGTGGGGGTGACATTTTACTGCCTCTTCTAACATGGAAGCATTTCTGACTAGTTATTTCTTATTGTAGTTTTTATTAAAAAATACAATTATATATTTCCAACATTTTAAACTAACTTGAAGTGAAAATAATTTGTTTTAATTATTTTTTTATCATTTTATTTATTCCTTTCACACAACATCAACTTGCATCAGATTTAGTGAGATTTTAAAGAATATCTTATAATTCTACTTGAACCACCCAACACAAACTGATATTGATTTTTTTTTTTCCATGTTTTCTTGAAAATGACTTGTTTTTTCTTACATTCCTGTTGCTTAATAATATATTGATTCCTTTTAAAACTTTATTCTTCACCTGAATGTCTTGTAATGGTTATGTGAAATGATAATTTTAAATTTAACTTCCTTTTTTTAACTTTTATCTTCACTCCATAAGTATTAAATCTGTTTACTACCAAAAAATATGCAATATCTGAGTGCATGGAATATTTTCTTTTGATTGTGTCTTGGCTTTATTTTTTTTTTTAATTTTACATTACTAATATATTTATCAAGAAGTTACGTTATCATTTTGCAACACTTTCATAGTGGTTGCTATTTGTACTTCTGAGTTGGTGTTGCTACTAGCCCATAAAGAAATATCTAACAATCCAGTTGAAACAGAATTACTTTCTTATTGTTAGATATTTTGTTTAAGCCTCTTTTTTTTTCTGGATTCTGTACCATATTTTTAGCAACAAAAAGTTTTTGTAACATGAAAGCATTTTCTTAAAAAAATAAAAAGCAATATATAAAATTTTGGAAGTCTTCATAAGACAACTGTCTGAAAAAAAAAAACTTACTATACTTAAAAGCAATTTTGTTGATAACAATAATATGTTATAGTCTAAAGAAATATAGTAATACCAGCAATGGAAAGTATTGTATTTTTACTAACAATGCTCATTCAGTCATCTGCCCATCTTACATTAACACTTGATATTTTTAATTTTTTTTGTTAAAAAAATAATAATTGTTAATATATTGATGTTATCCAAGAAGAAACTGTGTTTTCATAGTAATACTTACAAATAATATAATGCTGCTTTTAGCATTCAATGCATTCCTTGAAGTGACACTGTTATCTATTTGTCACTTGGAAATCTGAGTCAAGAAAATGGCTAATCTTCACTAATAAGATAATTAACTAGTGCAGCTCTTCAGTTTACTATCTCCTGTCAAACCATCTAACCCATGCCAGCATGGAAAAATGGACGTTAAATGATGATGATGACAAACTGCTTTTATGTCTCATCCATGACAACTTTATCCCAACTATCCAACCTTCAGTACTGGCAATATATAATCATGAGCTCAAACCCATACTTGGGTTTATTGAGATGTAGGCCTCAGTCTGCTTAGCTGACAAATGCCACTCCCTGTCCAAACAAATTTCAAAATGTAATCTGGAGAAATAAATATAAATCTATTAACAAAAAAGGAAAGGAAAGAAAATGTAACTTTTTAAAGTTAAAGATCTATTTATTTGATTTTATTTGTTGCGATTAATTGCTATTATAATTTGAGTATTTTAGTATATATTGTGATTTCAGATAATCACAGGTTGATATGAATTTAACTTCAAATTTTGTCAGAGGTATACAGGATCTTACTTAATCAACTTTTGAAAAGTAGGATCAAAATTTAAATAACTAAAATGTAATTCAGTAATAAATGAAATTCTATTTCTTTATACTTCCCTATACAATCTCATTTCTATATTTAAATATAATTTGTTAGGGTTGAAGAGGATGATGAAATCTGTTTTGATTTTTGATAAACAGTATTTTATTCTTCCCATAAACAAAAAGTAAATACTGTCAAGTGCATTTTGAATGTTATTGTTTTTGGTGTAGTTGTAACAGCAGTTAAAGTGTAGTTAGCTGCTTGCTGTGCTACTGACTTCTGTCTTTCATCCTCTGGCTGTTCATTGCTTTTGTGTTGTCAGCTGCTCTCCACTGCATTGAGTTGGCAAGAATATTTTAGTCTTTGATTCACCTCTGCATCTGACTCCACATCAGATTAGTGCTTGAGTACAATCCTTAATGTTATCAACTCATACTAAGCCTTTTATGCAATCCTAAGTGAATACCTTCCCCCATGAGAAACCATATCTTACTCCCATGTTTCTCTTATTAACCCCATCCACTATTCTCTAGACTTGGAGAGATGGAGAAAAGCTATAGTACTGTTCTTCCATCCTAAACTAATAAATAAGCAAAATAAAATATGGACTTTCTTACCTTTGCTCAGATGTCATAATGTTATGTGAAGGAAGTCTGAAGAATTTCAATGGCACATGATTTTACAAACAACTACATTCTTACTCTTACCTCTATCCTTCTATGATCTTGGAACCTAAAGACTACAGTAATTCCTCTGCCAACAAAATAGCAATGCATTGTATTTATTTTTTTTTTTTTTTTTTTAATAGTTTTCAACTTCAAAACTCTAAATATATGAGGAAAACACTAAGAAAATAGCAAAAAGTTCAAGTACTTGTTAATACAAATATTGTTAATACAGATAGCTTATAATTTCTAAATTAACTAATTTCTCCCGACATTGCTACATCCCATGAAAAGTAAAGTGCATTACAAAAGCTTTTTAAATTCGTCTATTTTTATATCCAATCTCATTACAGTCACAAAAAATTTGGCAGCAGTTTCTGTGTTTGTGGTTTTTGTTGTTCTTTTAACATGATTTTGCATCAAGTAAAATTTAGCTTTTTTTAAATGATTATTTTCAGTGTTTCTAGAAATATCTGTTTACATTGAAAGTTTTTGTTGAACATGTTGGTTTTCGAAACAATTATATTAATGACTTCATCAATCTTCCAGGAATACAGCACAGCATTAAAGGTAAAACCCTCCCAGCGGCGATGGAACCCAGGTTTCCAGCCTGACATAGTGTGTCTTTTGGCATGGATTGACAATGAGCATCCAGGGAATGTGACTAGTATATGTGTTAATTCTTCCTATGGCCTGTGAGTCCATTTTTCTTGTCTTTGACATGACTATGTAGAATAGTATAAATGTGAACTTCAGTCAGCTTCCAAATAGAACTTATTTCTTTTATGCTATCCATTTGACTTTGAAATACAACCTCTTTAAAATTCTCTTTGAAGTTAGAAAGTATTTTAAAACAGATTTCAGAATATTTTTAAATTTTCATGTAGTTGTTTTTTATTTATTTTTAGTATAAACAAGTCTGGACATAAACTTTATCTGATTTTAAGATTAACTTCCAATAATTTTTTTTTTTTAATTAATTTCATTTGATTGATAAATATGTTTAATTTTGTCACTTTATGGTGATGGCTTAATCATCACATGGTGGCTGTGAGACGCTTTTAGAAAGATAATTGACTAAATTTTGTAATAACTACAACAATGTTGTGAATTAAAATTTCACTGTGCAATGACAGATCTCAATTTGGAAGAGAAATGTAAGTGGAGGAGATACTACTAAAACAGGAGCTGAAAAGAAAAGGGAATGAGCAATGAGTCGTGTGTTACCCAAGAGTTAATTTTGACATTTATTTTTCAATGTTTTATCAAATAAACTAGTAAAGATGTACTCTTCATGGACAAAAGTAATATTCTTCAGAAACAAAAACTCTTTCTAATAAATGCTGTTCAAAATTACTTTCTCTTCATGTTATAACTTATCAGAATTAATATCAATTCAGTCCTTACTTCTAAGACAGATTAACCAAAGCGAGAGTGTGATAACCATATCATGAACACTGATCAAACAACAGTGTTTGACTACCCATAACTGACTATCTTGATCTGTAGATCACTTTTGAACATTTGATTAGTCACTTTAGTGGAACAGTCCAGGGTTAACAAGTTGACCAGAATTGAACAATTACAATTGGTCTTGGAATGCTTCTTTCTATAATGTTTAAAGAATTGGTACTTGAATATTGATTGTTATTGTAGGATTAGATATTCTTGCTTAGTTATTCGGCCTTTCTTTGAATAAAACTTACCATTTTTATTCTTACATTTATAAATATATACATATACACAAACATACTTTCTTATTTCTATTTTTATTTATTTATTTATTTCAGAATGGCTTTTGGCAATGAATCTGGTCTAGCTGTAGTGGACATAATCCAGAAAATTTGTTTGCTTAATATTGGGACACCTGATTTGTATGGTGAATATTCTTACTTGTATATTATTGCATTACCTAAAACATCCATCCTACAGTTCTTCCAAATACTGCCTACTTTTAAATAAAGTCCTTATTAAATCAACAAAACCGCATTAAATTTTGATTAGAATTAATCAAGTAATTTCAAATTGCCTTGGCTGAATTAGTAAGACAGCAGACAAAATGCCTTATAGTATTTACTTACAATCTTTTATGTTTTAAGTTCAAGTCATGCTGAGGTTGACTTTACCTTTTGTCCACATGGTTTAATGGCTAGGGTATTCAGCTCAAATTCATAAGGATGTGAGTTCAGTTCCTGGTGGCATGTTGTGTCCTTGAGCAAGACACTTTATTTCATGTTGCTCCAGTCCACTCAGCTGGCAAAGATGAGTTGTACCTGTAATTCAGAGGGTTAGCCTTGTCACATGCTGAATCTCCCTGGGAATTATGTTAAGAGTATACATGTCTGGAGTGCTCAACCACTTGCAAGCTAATTTCCCAAGCAGACTGTTCCATTCAGTGAATCTGCTGGAATACTCATCATCATAACTAGGGGAGTGCCAGACCACCAATCAATGAAATTCATTACACTCCCCTTCTGTTACCATCCCAATAAATAGTTGTGACCTTGTGTTCAGTGTAAGAAATCATTATTTCTGCTGCAGAGAATTAGAGTATGGATGATCAGAACTTAAATATATAATATACTTTGGCATCCAATATTATATACTATTATACAGGATTTTCAGGTTAAATTTGACAGTTTGCATAAATGGAAAAGAAAGCACAATATCTCATCCAAAAATAAAAGTATTTAAAAAAATCAAAACCTATCAACTTTATTATGGCTGAAAGATAACAGTTTACTCAAAGTAGCTGTCCTCAGCTTTCACCCTTGCCTCGAGATGGCTCTAGAACCTGGTGAATGCATTCTTCATTGTGTTCTTGGGAAGATCTTCAAACACCTCCTTGATTTTGGCCACCAGCTTGGCTTTGGCATTGCAGGCAAAACAGCTGGTGTCATTCTCAACTGTGCCTCACACATGTTAATCCATGGGGTCACAATCGGGGAAATTAGAAGATCAGAAATTGGAGCTGGTGAAGTTGCAGAAATTCTCTGACAACTTTTTCTGACTCTTTTTGGAGGTATGGCAAAAATCCGAACCCTGCTGCCATACATGTGACCTTCCAGCCAGCATTTGACCATAGTCTCCAACACTTTCATATAACCATCTGAATTGGGCTGAAGGCCCTGTTCAAAGATGTGGAGATGAATTCCACTGGCTATGTCCCTTTCTTCTGGCCCTAGCTTCATAGTTTCCTTTGCAGCTGTCCATATCACATCTTATACAGCTTTTACAATGTTCACAGAACATTGAGCAGCAGTCATTTTGATACCCGATGCAATCATCAAGGTGGAGGTAACTCTTTTCCAATATTCAGATCACCTCCACTCCACCATATCAACTAACTTTTTCTCAACTATGACTTCAGTCTTTATGCTTTCCAATGCCATTGACTAATACCTCAACATGTTCCTGAAAAAAAAGGAGGCATAAAAACTCTTCAAATTTACCCCTAACACCTGTATATACTATTACTTCAAGGAAGAAGAGTATCAATAACCAGATCTTAAATGCATGACATACCTTGAAACTCAATAATATATGCTGTTGTAAGCAATAAAAGACTACATACATAGCATGTGTGAGCATATTATACATAATTAGTATGACAAACATTATGTAAACTACCTCAGCTTCAATATATTATCTCAGATTAAATCATTTTGTGCTGAAATATAAACTGGCACTCCGGATTGGTTATGATGATGTGGGTTCCAGTTGATCCAATCAATGGATCAGCCTGCTCATGAAATTAACATGCATGTGCATGCACTCCACAGACACGTGTACCCGCCATGTAGATCTCAGGGAGATTCAGCATGACACAGAGCATGATACGGCTGGCCCTTCAAAATATAGGTGCTACTCATTTTTGCCAGCTGAGTGGACTGGAGCAATTTGAAATAAAGTGTCTTGCCCCTGGACGCAATGCATCACTGTGAATTGAACTCATGACCTTAGAACCGTGAGCCGAATACGCTAACCACTAAGCCATGTGCCTTCACTGTGCTGGTTGCTAAATAAATCAATTCGCTGCTGCCATACAAATTCATGTTATAAATGTTTGGCACTTATTCTATTGATTTCCTATTTCACTGACAGCAAGACATTTAACTCTATCTTATAGGAAAATTCTTGCAGTCTATCCAGGCGATTACTGTGAGATTTAGAGCACAGTTCATTGTCCTCATAGGTAATATTTATCCCCACTTAAACATGGATGTTCTGTTAGAACATGCCATATTGCAGTAGACACCATGAGGGAAACTCTCAAACTGGCTTTTGGTGCAGAATGCACTCTTGTTTACATCACTCCAAAAGCCAGTATGAGAGTTTCTCTCATGGTGTCTACTGCAATATAGCATGTTCTAACAGAACATCCATATTTAAGTGGGGATAAATATTACCTTTCAGTATTAATACTGCCTCTATTGCTAATATATATTTTTTTAACAAGCTCACTGGTTAATCGCAACATCAGTGCCTGTTCTGGCACTGTTTTGCTATATATCACTGGTGGAGAGACAAGTTGCTGCTATCTCTAGCAGTTGAGTGTTCATCATTGACAAGACTAAGTAATGTCAAAATTATGTGATCTGATGGCCTCAGTGTTGGAAATGGAGATTTATTTCCCTACTAGTGATATAAACAAGGGTGCGTGTTGTACCAAAAAACTTATATGAGAGTTTCTTTCATGACATCTACCACAGTATAGTTTGTTCTAACAGAGCATCCAGGTTTAAGTGGAGATAAATATTACCTTGCAGTATTAATACTGCTTCTGTTATTAATATATATTGTCCTCATAATATTTACAGAAACTAAAGATAACTTCTGGCTTAATCGGTTGTCATAGAATAAAAGATTTGAATTCTTAATGTTGATTTATTTTTGGTCAGATCATGTGTCTATTTCGAATACATTATAATCTGTCATTGTATTATTTCATCTTTAAATCTACTTCATCATGTTTATATTTATTTCACAATCTTTTCTGGGTCTGTTTTGCATTTATTTTTACATCTATTCATTTGTTGTTGTCATCACATATATTCCAGTCATTCTTAGCTCCTCTTTCTTTTATAAATCTTTATTATCTGAGCCTAACATAGGGCAATGGATTAGCCTAATTATTAGAGCCTCAAAGACAATACTATATAGTATTTAGTTACAGCACTTTCTGTTGTATTCTGGTTTCAAATCCTGCCATGGTCATCTTTACAGGGTCAATGAAATAAAGTACCAGTCAAGTACTGGGGTTGATATAATATTAACTATTCCCTTTCCCAAAAATTTCTAGCCTTGTGCCTCAGAAACAATTACCTGGACACCACCAGCCAGTCATTAGACACCTTTAATTGAAGAGTTCATTTGGGTAAACTTCCAGACCAAATTCTTTGTTTCCTCCCTCCCATGTTTCCTGCAGATATCGACATGCAAATGTCATTGATGCTACCTCTTTCTCTCCTCAATTTATAAGAAAAATATTGTGAACTTTTAGAAGTCAATTTTTGGGGATTTTCTTTAATTGAATCAAATGAACCCATTGTACTTACAGAAGGTATAGTTTCAGGTCCCATGCACAGCCTTCAATTTCGGGGGAGTTTTTCAACTCAATATTTACATGCTATTATTTATAATTTTATGTGCTTCAAGATCCATTGTTCCAGCCATCCGTCCCTGTATCTTCTCCTCCCACTATTCCTGAGATGATCATTGGGGTAGAGTCCTTAGGCACCTCCTCCATAGGGTCCTATCAGAAGCAACCATCAATAGACACTTTCCAGCTGGAATTCTAAGCATCACCAACTGAGATTGTGGATATTATCCAACCATCTCCTTCTACATTTATCCCTGGGTCTCCAAAAAGGAAATATATATTTTAAAACACAAAATTCATTGTCTAGGCTGTATTTATTTATTCTTTACAATTGTTTTCAGGATCTATGGATCCATACCAGCGAGCACCTCGTTCTCCCCGTGGAAAAAGACCACAACCTCTTGATGCTAATAATACTGGACAAATATTTACTGATGAATGCAAATCTCCAACCAGTGACCAAGTAAATATTTAATTGTTTTTTTTTCCATTTTTTAAATTTTTTATATTACTTTCTTATACCTACTTCAAACCTCACTGCAAGCCAAACATTTTAATTAATTCATTAATTATCTTCACTACCAAAACTTAGCATTAATTATTCCTTTCATCAGTTTCAATAACTTTAACCAAAAATATTCAAGGCAAATCTATAAATTTCTGAGGCAGATTTATTAATTTCCATAGAGAAGTCTATAAATTTTGCAGCAATATCTGAATATCCAAGGCAAATCTCTGAGGTGAACCGATGAATTTCTGAGGTAAATCTATGGATATTAGAGGCAAATCCATCAACATCTGAAGCTAATCGATAAATAGTTGATGTTTTCTACTTAAAACAAAACAATCAAAAACATGAGGAAAACGTCTTATCTACTTTATATAATATTAGATAACATGTTAATTTTAAATAAATCTGTATCAAGTAACTACACTGAAATTCTAAAAGCTCACCTGGTATGGATATGTATTCCAACATAACTACCTGTTCAAAACCATTCTTGAGGGTGTACTTGAATGATGGTGAAAAAAAGAAACAAACCGAATTTTGGTCTGACAGCACTGTAAACCTCTGCATATGACTGAAGACAGGAACCAGTGGTGATTTCCACTTTCCAAAATAGTTTGGAGTAGTACCACAACAATTGTCTCTGCCAGTCATGAGATGTCAATGATGCTAGTCAAACATTGGTATATACTATTTGCCACTATTTACCATATCTCAGCAATTATCCCTGATACTCTAGCTGCTTTTTCTAACATCGTATCCTTATTGGCCATTTCAATATATGTGTCAACTTCAATAGTTGACTCCTCTCTTGAGTATACCCCCTCTCTCATGTAGTCTCCTCATTTGGCAATTTTTCATAGTCTCACTTCTATGCCTGCATCTTCTCAGCATCAGTGAGGGTGGGTGTGCCACTAGCAATCTATATATACTTTTCTCAGTCATGTTCCTGATTCACACTGATACACTGTTTTGCCATCTGAAATTACTCTAACTCACATTATAAAACACCACCAGCAAACATCTTTCTTTTCTCTATACTAAATATATGACACATCTATATTCTAGATACCTGATATTGTCCCTTGCTTTCCAGACCTGATTCTCAGATTTTAATTGATCTATCTACTGTACCATATTCCGCCATCATGTCATCTTCCACCTAGCTGGTACTTGTTCCATTCACACATCTGATCTATGTCCAACAGTAGATTATCCTATAGAAACTCCCAGTTGCCTTCTATGTTATACATCACTTTTTCTTCTTTCCTCTTATCAAAGATTTCACCTGGTAGTTTTCTGAACTTATGTGTGAGCAAAGGATCTTTCATCTTCTGTATCTTCCTTCTCTAGATTGTCTTGTGTCTTTGAAACCATTTCGCTTCTATTCTGATGTCACAGGTTGGTTTTGTAATACATTCTTCACTGAGGAAAAGTATTCACAACCATCTACATATCCTGTTTCATGGTGAGCTAGTTGATCCAATAGCTGAAATCATTATGGCAAATGGTTTGTGCCATTGAGCTCCAGACTTGATTCCATTTCATTCCTTGTATCATGTACCATAGCTTTTGCATACATCAAAGTAATTGCCACAATGTTGTCTAACATCTGTCTAAAAGACAATAGCCATTATAAGTAGATCATTATCATCCGTTGCCAAGGCTGTCTCCCAAGGGTCCTCATAAAAACGACTCCTTACACATCCATCAATTTTGATGGCAGTAAATATGCAGAGATCTCTGTTGATGTCATGTTGCTTGAAAGCTTATTTTATGGATGCTCTTTCAATTTCAGCAATGAACATTCAGTTGGTCATTCAACTGAACTAACTACTTTTTAAATTAGATATGCAAGTAGCTGGGTATTTCACAAACATATATGCTCTTAACTTAATTCTCAAGCCATATTAGCATCATACAATATGTGACAAGACTGGACCAACAAATTGCAGGCACTGTACATTCATTATGCTTCCACACAGTTTCCAACTACCTAGTTTCATTCACAAGGCTTGGAATGTCATGACTGTAAAATGAACTTCTTGACCTTTTAGCTATGCCTACATCAGTGAATGCAGGCATGGTTGACTCTAAGTTTAATTATTATCACATAGTCTGACTGCCTCAGTTACTTTATTCTAACCTAGTGGTTCTCGACCATTTTTTACCTCTGGGCCTCTTTGATTCCTCTTTCACTTAGATAGACTTCTGTAGTCATTCAATGTTTAAAAAAATCCTTTTATATTTTTATAATTAAATATTATTAGGAATTGTACCAAAAAAATTGTTGAAATATTTTGTATACCGAAGAAGTATAACCAATTTATAGCACATAGATTTTAATGACAAAATCTTATATGAACCCCTAAGGGTCAAATGGACTCCATTTGAGAACCACTGATCTAACCATTTCTCGACCAACGTTATGCTTACTCTACCATGGTTACCACCCAAAAATATTCATTTGTATCCTGTGAGGAATGAGGTACCATGTTATTTTACCTTTCATATTCGGTATACATCAGCTTGATTGTATTCTGTCATCTCAACACTCTTTCCAGACATATTTTTCATTGTGCCAACATTGATAGCAGCATTCTTGCAGTTTTGCACCTGACTAGAAGAGGAGAAATTCCATTGGCAATTGTGAAATCTAGGAATATTTGTTGCAATTATTTCTAGTCAGATACTTAATAACACATTTAGTTTTATTCTCACCTCAATAAATACAATTACCCCAGAGTAATAATGGTTTAAAATTACATTGACTCCAGTGCTCAGCTGGTACTTATTTTACTGGCCCCAAAAGGATGAAAGGCAAAGTCATCCTCAGCAGAATTTGAACTCAGAATGTAAAGACAGGAGAAATGTAACTAAGCAATTTGCCTGATTTGCTAACAATTCTGCCAACTTACCACCAGAGTTGGTAGAGTAATAATAATAAAATAACTAAAATGGGATGTGATATTGTGATTCTTGAGCGAAGCATAACTATACTGTTTATTCATTTCTCTTCTGTTTTGATCAGAATAATAACTCTTTAAGTTATTTTCCATTGTTGAAAGAAAGTTATAAGTAAGTATTACCATAGTCTAAGGTGTAATCAAGAGAAAAAAGCTCAGCAAGGAATTGAACTCATACACTTGACTAACTGGAGAACTGATAACAGTTTAACTGCTGAGAGACTGCAATAATTAAAATTTCAGAAGGAAAACAATAAGAAGTTGATAATTTCAATAAGAAGAAAAATAACTATCTCATCCAAAAAAAAAAGAAAACTAGTTTAAATTTTATTTAAACTCATTATTGATCACAAACTAATTGGACATCCATCTTTACTTTTAAACTGCTGATAAAAAAATGTAATTTCCCCAAGATCTTAATTTGGATGTTTCAATATATTATCAACCTCACTAGCTGCATCCACTGATTCTGCCTTCAAAATATAAACACCAATGAACAGAGGAATCTGGTGTAGATTTTTTTAAAAAAAACAAAGATGCAAAAATAGAGGGCAAGTATTTCTTGGCAATAACATGTGTTAAGTTCCAAGTTTTCTTTTAGCTGTAGTTAGATTTTGTAAAAGCAGCAAATTTTTATCTGCCAGAATATGAAGGAAAGAGAGATGCCAGTCATTTCTGATAAAAAAACAGAAGTTGTTTCCTAAATTTTTTTCATTTTCCTTTTATTCTCCGTTGTATAAACTTTAAAGAACATGCAACATATAAATTGCTTTGTTTGTTGGTTTTGTTTCTCTATCTGCCAGAATATGGTGGATGCAACATTGAAAAAGATGTTACCAGCATGTGTTCTGCTGGAAGAAACATTATTCTATGGAAATGTAATTTACAAATTTACCAACAAAATCTTGTATGATTCGATTAAACAAAAACAATTCTACATTTAATTCAGTTGAAACTCACAAACATTCATTCGGCAGACATATTTTCTACCATTTTTCAAAACTGATATATAAATAAAAATAATGCTGCTATTACTATTAAAACATTATTATTATTATTATTATTATTATTATTATTATTATTATTGCCTAATGCGCCTACAAACGTGATCAAACTCAGAACCACATTTGTAAAGTGAATTTCTAAACCACATGGTTATGCCTTCACCCATATATTTCCAAAAGTTATTTAAGCAAAGTTTTTGAGAAACATTACATCTCAGGCAGAAACCCATTGATGAAAATTCATTATTATTATTATTATTATTATTACTACTGCTACTAAATTTTACTTCTTAGAGCTCCTGATCTTACTTGTTCTGGTTAATTCTGTGAGAGCAGACTGCATCCTGTTGTCAAAAGTCTCATGGGGTTTCCCTCCACAAATTATAAAACTTAGTACTTAGGTGGTAAGTATCATGGAAGATACTCAACACCCAAGTCTCAATCTCAAAATCCTAGCTGTCCTCAATAGAGCAGTTTTGGGGGTGAAACTTATTATTATTATTATGATTATTATTATTATTAAGATACTGAGCTGGCAGAATTTTTAGCACACTGGGCAAAATGTTTAGCGGCATTTTTCAGTCTTTACATTTTGAGTTCAAATTCTGCTGAGGTCGACTTTGCCTTTCATCTTTTCAGGCTCTTTAAATGAAGTACCAGTGGAACACTGGGATTGAGGTAATTGACTAGTCCCCTCCCCACGAAATTTCAGGTCTTGCGCCTTTAGTAGAAAGGATTATTATTGCCTAATGCGCCTACAAACGTGATCAAACTCAGAACCACATTTGTAAAGTGAATTTCTAAACCACATGGTTATGCCTTCACCCATATATTTCCAAAAGTTATTTAAACAAAGTATTTGAGAAACATGACATCTCAGGCAGAAACACATTGATGAAAATTCATTTTCCTCATGACAAAGTAATTCATTCCACTTAGTGAACATTTTATATTTATTTACTAACTTCCGACACCGACCACCATTGCTAGTTTCCTCGGACTCTACCATTTCACTTTCACAATTTATATGATCAATGTTAAGTTGAAATTACTCATCAGTTAATAATAATAATTTATCTAATAATCTCTAAGACTGGCTGCAGTTTGAGGAAATATTTATTTTCTTTATTCATGTTACCATTAATCTATTGTCTGTTTACTTTTTTCATCAGATTATTCTGTATATATGATCGCATTGTTGAGATATATTTTAATGATCAAAGCAATCCGCAGAATTCTTTCACAAATTAAATTGATCTGTCTCTCTTCCCCCCCCCCCTCTCTCTCTCAATTTAACCATTGTAAATCAGAAAACTGATTGATCTCATATAATTTTCTTGAAGAACCATCTCTTAGTATTTCATTTTACTCAATTCAACTATCATCTGGTCAATTTCAATTCAGTCTATTTCAGAATTTAGTTAGGTATATTCTTACAAGTTATGAGATGGATAATTAAAATATCAACTTACAGAGGTAATATAAACATATATATTACTGACATTGTCATTTGTACCATCAGTTTCACAACTTAAAACAATTCTAGATTATATTAACATTGTCTGCCAACAAAAATTCATCTCACTTTCCCTGTAATGTTTGCAAGACAATGTTTTAATGTTGTTCTGTTTGGTGGTTTACCTAAATCATTACGTAAATATAAACTGAGGAAAGCTTATACACTGTAGAATAAAAAAAAGAGACCTGCTAAAATTCCATACCGTACCAGCTTTCATCACTCAGGATATTGAATAAAGAGTGAAACACTTATAATATGCAAATTAATGGTTTTCAGCTCTCTGAAGCTACTGAACTTGTATAAGTAAAACAGATTGGTTGCTTATTTCTCTGCAATTGGACAAATAATGTGGACACATCTGATGAAACCCCAATAAAGGTTGAAAATTGATTGAGGCTGTTCATCATTTTTCAATCTTAAAAATTAATTTGGATTGTGCCTAGAAAGTTATGCTCCAAGACACAAGTCCAGGCAAGGTTGTTTTTGAAAGACCAGCAGTCACCTTTGCATGTTGTCCAAGGGAAAGGCAAAGGCCAATACAGCTTGGCATCAGTGACATCATAACTCCTTCCTCTGCTGAGTGAACTGGAGCAACACGAAATAAAATGGCTTTCTCAAGAACACAACACACAGCCCAGTCCAGGAATTGAACTCATTATTGTAAGCCCAACACTCTAACCACTGAGCCATGTAAAGATGAATGGCTTAGTGGGTCATAATATCATAAGTTCGATTCCTGGCAGCATGTTGTGTCCTTGAGCAAGACTTTACTTCACATTGCTCCAGTCCACTTGGATGACAATAATGAGTCATACCTGTATTTCAAAGGACCAATCTTGTCACATTCTGTCACACTGAATCTCCCAGAGAACTATATTAAGTGTGTGTGTGTTTGTGGAGTGCTCAGCCACTTGCATGCTAATTCCACAAGCTGGCTGTTCCATTCATCAGATCAACTGGAACCTTCAATGTCATAACAGATGGAGTTCCTGTTTTTATAGTAGTTAAATTAGCCTTGTTTGTACATCCTCTATGTAGGTTTACATATATATATATTTTAACATTAATTCTAGCTACTAATACAGATATAATATAAGATACAATAATTGAAGAACTGTTCACCATTGTCATCATTACACCCAGTTTCCTCATCTAACTCCCATGAGATGACATTGTCAATCTGGCTATTAAACATTAGAAATTTTATTATATATGATATTTGTCTCAATCAAGCCTGGATCATACTTCTTGGCTAATCATTTTTGTGTATTTTATATGGAAATATATATGAACTATAGTATAATTCATTCCAAGTTTCTTAAGGACCAATCTCTAGTTTACTACATTTCTGGCTGTGATTGTGACACAAGATTGTCTGTAACTCAGTGGAATTTGTGTGACAAGCACTGATTTATCGCTAATATAAAGTGAAAAAGACACACGCACTCACATAAAATATATATAAATGTGTGTGTGTGATGTGCTTCTATACAGCTTCAGGCTTTGGTAGTTGCCCATAATACTTTGCACTGTGATCAAAACCTTGCGGCTTAGATACAATTTTCTTAACCAAATACCCATGTCTGAACCCTTACTCAGTTACTCGACCATAGAACCACTAATGAGAAGTGTTATGCTGCATAGTAGCAGTGTAATTTAAGGTACAACAAATCTAGTATTCACATTGTTATGTCTAAATTTGTTGTATGAATGTGAAGTTCAACAATGTATGTTAGTGTTATTATCACTGTTTTCGAATTTCACACTCGTTCACAGATCTTGCATAAACTAATTATATTATCATTAACACCTCAGTCTTTGATGGAGAGTTTATTGCTCTTTCAATACTTGAAGTGTAAATTTACCTTCATTGTGTAAATTTACCTCTGTTTTTGTGTCAAGTCTGCATATTTCTTGATGTCTTTCTACTTGTTTAACTGAATAATTTTATAGCTTCAGCTAGAGAATTTGATTATTCATATCAATCAGCAGAGGTGGTTGGTGATGATGATTTATCATGATTAGATACACTGTCTATATTTGAAGACTGAGACATTTACTTAATCTAGATGTGTTCAAAAGCAATATCGGACCTTGTAGGATTTTAAGTGAACACACACACACAAGTAGTGAACCAGTGAAGAAGCCTACTTACCAGTCATGTGGTCTTGGGTTCAGTCCCACAGTGTGGCATTCTGGGCAAGTATCTTCCACTATAAACCCAGGCTGACCAAAGCATTGTGGGTAGATTGGGTTGACAGAAATTGGAAAAAGTCTGTCATATATGTGTGTGTTTGTTTATACTCTCGTCTAGACATCACATGATGATTATAAATGAACAGCACCATGATACAAGTGAGGTTGTTTGTTTCCAGTCTTCTGCAAAAAAACATGCATAGGTATAGGAAAATATTATCATGCTTAGAAACAGGTAAAGGATGGTAACAGGAAGGTACCGAGCTGTAGAAAATCTACCTCAATAAGTTCAATCTGACCCATGCCAGCTTGGAAAAGTAGACGTTAAATGAGGATGATGATAATTATTATAATAATAATAACAAAATATGTACAGTCTATAAGTGTTCGCTAATTAACCATAAACGGCCTTGCTTAGGTTACCCATAAACTACTTATGTTAAAAACAGTATAATTTATTTTCGATTTATAAGGGGAAAATATTTTAATTCAGTTTTCAAGCTGAAACTAAACGCTTTAGTATCAACCACAGAACAGTATTTTCTGACTCCCCCACATCACCACCACTTTATAACTATTGTTCATTGATAACACGTTGAAATGGAAAGAAACCAAGTTAGAGATGATGGCTAAGTATTAGTGTAATGAGAAGCGAACATCTTGATACTTTCTTTCATGAAGACTAAGGTTATTCATTTTGATTTGTTGGGAGTTTTTTCCTTAATATATATGTACTGCTTTCTTAGTAATCAATGTACATTGATTAGCATCAGGGATATATTGCTAAAAGCAAACTGAAACCAGATAAATAGTGGAATGGGGAATGAAAAAGAAATTGAAGAAAAAATTCTCTGAACAAGGAAACTTGTTCTCTGAGCGAGAAGATTATTGTCTTTTTCATTGAGGCTTTTTTTATTATCATTATTATTATTATTATTTAAGGCAGTGAGCAGGCAGAACCATTAGCATGCCAGGTGAAATGCTTAGCAGCATTTTGTCCATCTTTACAATCTGAGTTCAAATTTCATCGAGGTCGATGCATTTCATCATTCCGGGGTTGATAAATTGAGTATCAGTTCTGGAGATCAATGTAATCAACTAGTCCCCTCCCTCAAAATTTCAGGCCTTATGCCTTTAGTAGAAAGGATTATTATTATTATTATTATTATTTTAATTTTTATTGTGTGCTGATAGTATCTTTAAAGTGATGAGCAAAATGCTTAGTGTTTATTTCATCCATCTTTATGTTCTGAGTTCAAATTCCACCAAGGTCAGCTTTGCCATTCATCCTTTCAGGGTTGATAAAATAAGTACCAGTTGAACATTGGGATTGATGCAATCGACTTAGCCCCCTCCCCTGAAATTTCTGGCCTTGTGCCAAAATTTGAAACCATTATTATCATCTTATAATATTATAATCTTATCTTATCTTTGGAAATCATTTAAAGATCAATTAATTTTGGAAAGAATTCTGCTTCTTATCATTTTTGAATGTCTATTTGTATATTTCCTTTGATTTATGTACTTCATTATTTCATGAGTAAAATACTTTGTAAGAAATTAACTCCAAAACAATAAGGAATCTAACTAAAAGTTTTTTTTAAATATCTAATTCTATATATTGCTAAGTAAATATATTTAGTTTATTTTCGCTCTCATAATATCCTAATAAACAATAAAACGTATTTGATTTGTTAATGCTATCCATTTAAATATAACAACAATTAGAAATAATTTTGTATTTAATTTTCACTCTTAAATTATCTCGCTTTGATAAATATTTAACTTCTAATTAGTTTACAGTTAATTGATATCCATGAAACTGAGGAAAGTTTAATAACACTAATCATAAATATACTTCATTTTAATGACCATTTCTTATTATTATTACATGTAACATTTCAAACATTAGTTTCTCTCTCTCTCTCTCTTTCTCTCTCTCTCTCTCCACACACACATACAAACACACAAATGGTTTTCATTGTTCTTCTGGCTGTATCAACTAACTTTTGTTGTCTAACAGACACATCAGTTTCAACTAAATTTCTTACTTTGAAATTCCAGTGGTCCTACATCTCAATGTTAGTAATGGAAATTTCTCCCTTTCTCTCCCTCTCACTCTCTTTCTCTCTCTCCCTACCCATTCATCTATCTATCTATGTATCTCCCCTCCCTCCCCCTTTCCCCTCATCTAGACTCCAATTTGCAATGTGCTTTTAATACCACAGCCATTGCCATGTACCAGGTAACAACTGTACAAGGTGTCGTTAATTTGATCCACTATTACCTGGTGCTTAGCAAGTGTTAACAATTGTCTGGGTATTGAACATTGCAAATTGATGCACCTGTGAAGAGGTTAACATCAAGATGAAGGACCTAATAAAAGTATTTGTCAAAATGACATATTTTATATAGCAGAGACTGAGAATAATATGCTACACAGAACAATGAAAATCAGGCAAATACCAAAAATTATTGTTTCATTATTAACTTTAAGGAAGATTTAACATCGTTCTAATTGAGATGATGTAATTAAGAGTTTCTACAGATAGTTTAATCAAATTTATCAAGTTTCAAAGCAGGTAAACATTTAGAAATAAATGTTATTAAAACTTATCTAAGTTTTTATGAAACAAATATTTCAAAAAAGCATCAGTAATAGAATTTCATTATCAATTTATAAACTTTTTTTTCAAGACATTTGCTTCTGAGAAAGGAATGTCTTTACATTTGGTGGGGTGGGGTGGGGTTTCCTGGTAAACATTATTTAAAAAATTACATAAATATCAAAGAATATGATAATTTGGGTTTGAATCAATAAATAATTGCCTAGTTATTTTGTAATTTTATTTTAATTACTTTGAAGATCTAAACATTTTTTTCTCTAAACCTAAAGGAAACACATCCTTACAAAAATAAATTATTGAACTTCTCAATCCTTTCATTTTGTAATTAGACAATTAATTTGAGAAGATATTCAAAGATATTAGCTTTCAGAATTATGCAGAATGTCAATACACATTAGAACTGTATGATTTCTAGAATTTTGTCGTTCTTTTGAAACTAGATACAAATGTTTCTTAAATATTTACTTTTACAAATTTTCTGAGCATTGTTACTTTGCTAATTTTATACTTTATTATGGTAATTTTTTATTTATTTTTTTTTACTTTCTTTGTTGCCAGTGAAGTATTTGGTCAGAATAGTTGGCATTTTGTAAATTACTTTTCAGTTATGTCTTGATCCTTCGTCATTTTTTTTTCTTCCATTTTCCTAGTAACCTTCATTGTTATGTGTTCTATTGACCTTTTATCAAAGGTTAGGCTATGTAATAGTCATTATTTACCAAGATACTTATTTTTTATGTTTGTTAATGAAAAGTAATAGATTTAAAGGAAAAATAATTATTTCTATCTTGTTTTCAAGCTAAAAAAAAAAGGAAAAAGTCCTAAGAAAATTGATCAGAGCTATTGTCATTTATGTGTAATAATGTGTATTGGGCATGAACTTAGCTGTTTATATTTAAAATCAAACCCATTACAAGTTCTGGGAATATTAACCAAAAGATATTGTCACCTGAAGAAAATGTAGATTCTGACATTTGGTCCAAGAATTGTTTGCAAAGACCAAAGATATGAATGATTCCACAAAGGAAAGTCAATTCAACCTGCTGGCAGCATAAGGTTCATTTTTTTTTCCTGACCAATGAATGGTATTGCAACAGGCATACCCTTTAAAGCCTCTACTTTTTCTATTATATATATATATATAT
>NC_069004.1:13883909-13893857 GCF_001194135.2 Octopus bimaculoides | reverse complement strand
ATATATATATATATATATATATATCTATATATATATACATATATATAATCTGAGAGTGTTAACATTTATAAACTTTAAATATCCAGAGTATGTTAACTCTCTCTGATACTGCCAATCAAAAGTTTGACAAACTTCAAAATTATTTAATTAATTTCTTAAGTTATGAAATTCTCAAGTTTAATCTCTGCTATAAAAGAAAAAATACCATTAAAATAGTAATGATTATTTGTTCAAATAAATCTAAATCTTCTTGACCTAGAAATAAAGATAAAGTTTTGGTGATGCCAACTCTTCATTTTGACAAAAATTTCATATTTTTCCAGCAGAAAAATTCAAAATTACAAATTTACCAAAATTCTAAATTGTCTGTACATAATCTGATTAATTGATCTTATGAAATTAAGCATTAAATTACTCAACATTTTGTTGGTTTTCTTTTTTTTCTATTTAGATGTATTAGTTTTTTATAATATCAACACAATAACAACATCAATTGTTAATGACATCACATCTGTATTGCATAGTGTAACGTAGATTATAATATATTATTGATATTTTGGTAACCTTTGCTCTAATTGAATAATTCTAACTATAAAAACAAGATGACCTATCTGTAGAAACATTCTTGACATTATCTTATCTAAATAATGTTATTTATATATTAATAAAAATTCTTATCTAATGCTAGAGAAATCTTTTAGAAAACTTACATTGTTTTAAAATATACATATATTTTCTCAAATCTTTCTTTACAATTTAATATACATTGCTTTAAGTTTTCTTTAAATTTTACAAAATCTCTTTATATTTTCATATTTCAAGTTTATATTTCTTCTTAAATATATTATTCTTTAAATAAAAATAATAATCCAAACAGATATTGGAATCATAATATTATATACCATTCATAAATTAATGTTTATTTTTCAGTTAAATTTATGTCTCTTTAACTCAATTTTAGCTTTGTTCAGTATAATGTTAAATGTTATGATAATAGTTTTAATTTTACAGTATCTCTTAAAATATGATTCCACTCTAATTATGCAATGGGTAAATGTTGTATCCTGAAATTTGTCTAAATTACAATTTTTATATTAAATCAAAGAATTCAATTTGGGGAGCCAAACAATATATTTCACAAAGGATTCCTAATTTTAACACCTGGAACAGTCTATCAAATATAAATGCCTATTTCTAAAACAAAATCTATTTTATATAAATATGTCCTTTAGCTATATGTTAGCAAGTTAATAATAACAGTACCCAAATCACAATTCAAAAATTATTTGAAAAAACATCATCCCTTTATCAAGGCAGCTAAGAACTGATGTTATTTCTCAGCATTTTATTGGTAGTCAGCCTCATGCTGATAGCAGGTTTCTAAGGATTGCTGAAGATAGAAGATTTAAGCAATTCTTCAATGGCAGTTTGGACTGTGTAGTTTGTATTGCTACTCTGAACGTTATTTATATTCCCAGCTTCCCAAGAACTAACTTCCACAAACCCTTGTCTTTTTTCCATTGATATACACAAAAATGGGAATGTACATGTGTACATACGCAACTCTGTGTGTGCATATAATATACATATATATATATGTATGTATATATATATATGTATATGTATGTATATGTTACCCTACCCTTTGTACATCCTCCGACCCTTGCTTTTTTTAATTTCATTTTTGTTCATAGTGCTTGGATTTGTTTTAAAATCTTGCAGTTCTTGATCTGAATGTTGTTAGAGATTTATTTAAATTTCTTTTCATTTATTCTATAGCAGTCAGCATGAATTATGAAACATTTATTTCTTTTCGATATTTTTTTAATTCTATTAATTACCTGTCTATTTATTTTAGCTATTTATTGCACTTTATCAAATCACACTTTTTTATATTTCTTTGTTATTTTTTAAACCACTGATTTCATATTTGCTCTTTATAAGCTTGCTTATGTAATTTTTGTTTGGGGCAATATATAAATCTTAATTGCTGTTAAACCAGAGAAATGATCAGTTAATTTTTTTCTTTCTCACCAAATTCCATGTACGTGTGTAGATGGCTTGATTCTAGCCAACTCTGTATAGTATCTATTTCAAATGATAGAACTCTTAATTTGGTTTTTGGCTTTATAAATACATAAATAGAAAATAAGAAAAATTATTAACTGATAACATGTTTGAAATATTTGGTTCATAATTCATAGACGCTCAACAAATTAAAATTTTTAATTTATTATATCTTAATGATATAAGCTTTTGAGAAAACTCAGTACAATAATTCTGCACTGCCAGTATAATACTGCTGGTGTAAAACTTATTGATATGTTAATACATACTTTTCTTTTTTGTTCATATGTACTCTTTATCATAATGTTTTGCACTTTAAGAAACTCTTTGGAATAATTTTTATTAGTTTAGAATTGGATTTCTTATACATTCAGAATGCAAGAATGCAACACTTCTGTTTCACATGCTTGCTTATTCCTTCATATATATATAATTATATATATGTATATATTCACTGAATCACTCTTTTAAAAACCCTGTTCTCTTTATTTTGTTTGTGTTCATACATTTTTCTCTAAAATGCATATATTTCGAGAATTATCTCAAAATTAGAAAAATGAACTTGAAAAAAAATTAGTTTCAGAAAAAATACTTTGAGAAAGAACAGATAAGTTAAGATATTGACTGGAAAACAATGATAGAAGGTTGGGATGGGGTTTTTGTTTACTTTTTTTTTTTTCAGTGTTTTCTTTGTGTTTTTTTTTTTTTTTATAACCATAATCTAATACTTGTTTGTATAGAAAATATCAACAGCTGTTTGAAAATGTAGGAAAGTGATATTAATAATTGTCAAACTTCATTCAGCCTTCATGATAAAGTCAGATTGTTTTGACTTTGTGTAATCTCAATCAATTTCAAGTGTTTTATAGGAAAGCAATAATATTGAAAAACAATTACATCAGCAATCAATACCACAAAAGTTCAAATTTAGAAAGTATGAAACACATGAAAAGTTTCAACCAGTGTAACTATTGTTGTTAACCTTTCAATTCAACAACATTGAACTGTCAGATTATCGATTAGTAAAACTGATTAATATATTTATTAATTCTCATTTCTATATCTCTTACATGAGCTTCAAAACAGATTAAAATATGCATACTGCATATATTAATCTTTCATATCCTTTACAGTCTTCACTTACTGTAAATATAACCTTGGGAGTTTAGTGCTTATCTCAAGGTCACTTTTGTTTAATTAAATTATTTGACTGTGTTCACTTAATTGGTTAAGTAGCACTCTGTCAGTTATGACAGCAAGGGTTCCAGTTGATCTGAAGAACGGATTAGCCGGCTCATGAAATTAACATGCAAGTGGCTGAGCATTCCACAGACATGCGTACCCTTAACGTAGTTCTTAGCATGACATAGAATGTGACAAGGCTGACCCTTTGAAGTACAGGTACTCCTCATTTTTGCCAGCTGAGTGAACTGGAGCAATGTGAAATAAAGTGTCTTGCTCAAGGACACAATGTGCCACCAGATTTTGAACTCACAACCTTACAACCGTGAGCTGAATACCCTAACTACTAAGCCACATGTCTTGGTTAAATATTGATATAATTTGGTGTTTTTGAACCATCTGTAGTTTTGGTTTGTTTTGTTTGTTTGTTTTTCTGCATATATCACAGTTTGTGTTTGCGAACAACAGCTTCATTGGCTAAAGGTTCCCAATGTGCCAATCATTGGTTCACCGTATTTTTAGTGGGAAGAGTAACAAGTGCAAGTCTGGCTGACTCAGATGAAATAAGTACCAAAAGTATTTTTGTTCCATGCACTAATTATTATTTCCTCCTCAATGTATGAATATATCTTGTGCTTCACAACTATACATATATATATATATATATATATATATATATATATATATATATATATATATATATATATATATATATATATATATATATATATATATATATGTATGTATGTATGTATGTATGTACACATATGTACTTGCACAAACATATATGATAGGCATCCACATAGTTACCATCTACCAAATTTCATCCACAAGGCATTGATCAACTTGAGGCTATAGTAGAAGACACTTGCTCAAGGTGCTGTGCAGTTATATCCAAATCTACAACTACATGGTTTCAAAGAGAGTTTCTTGCACCCGTGTTGTTCCATAAATCTTCATATCTCAGACAAGACCCACTTGGATTTCATTAAAACTGCATTTATCCAGCTGTATCCTATGCTAATTCCAGTATCATATTTTTATATCTTCAGTCTCCATCACACACATTTAACAACTTTACTTGTATTCAATTAACAAACAAATTAATTAAAATAAATGAAACAGCACCATAATGAAGTATTCCTAAGGTGTGTTATATTATTATTTGGGAACAACTATATTTCTAATTGACAGCTTCTCATGAAAACATTTGCTTTCTTTTTCAATTTTTAGATAATTTTCTAATCTATGCATTTGTTGTCTGTTTTATTTTTTTTTTATCCTTTTTCATCTTAATTTTCTTTTTTCCTAATTTGCATTTTAGTTTGTACACTACTCCCTTATTTTCCAGTCCCTCCTCCCCCTGGCAAGTCATCCTCGGCCTGTGAGTAGTGGCTCTACTCCCTGTGGTGGTGAGGAGGAGGAGGAGCAGCAGCTGGTGCACCACCTCCCCCACACACAAACACCTCAAGTAGCCATTGAACCAACTCCGATGACTACCAAAAGCTACTTATCAAGTGAGTCGATTTGCGAAAAAACTGACAGCACAAAAGACAACAACGAGACTTGGACAATAATTGAGGTAGAAACAGAACGGAGTGAATCGCAGACTGAAGAATCAGTCAGCTTTCATGTAATGCCACCAGTGAAGACGGTACCACATCGAACAAAATCAAACAAACTGCCTAAACCAAGTGAGGCTGTGACGCCAATAAAACGCTCCCCATCAGAGTCTAATATTAGAAAACGGAACTCTCCTAAAGATGATGATTCTGTATTTTGTAGTAGTTCATCTAGTCGAAACCTTCATGAAAATCGCAATTGTATATCAAGGGAAGCTTACTCAGATGTAAATTTAACCCAATCTATTCCCGACACCAATATTACTAGTCCCGGTGCCAATTGCAAAGACTCAGAAACATCAATACTACGAAAAATGAGCTCCAGTCTGAAAGCCTTATCGATTAAAGTGAAAGGCAGCTTGCTTGATGTAGGACATGATACTCGTAAATATAAGCCCCCTCGACGTTTCGGTGATATTGGCAAAGTTGATGTAATTGATCTCACAAAGGAAAATGAATCGTCTCACAAAAGACACATGAGCCGAAGTGAAATATTCAAGGGACTGTTTGTAGGTATGTTGTGAAATATAGTTGAACTTGAAGGTGACTACAGTTTTTATGCTTGCTAAATTTATTCACCGCTTGACTTTCCTCCTTTTTTCAGGGTGAGAGCGCCACCTATTGCTTGTCATAGCAAGAATTGCGATAAGTTTAACCACTCTTCTAATCCTAGTTTACTTGTACTAATAGCACCAAAGGCCTTAGACGTGCATGCAGGTTTTGACCTCCCCATCCCATTGGCAGGTGACTGTTTGCTTACATAGCAGCTGTTGGTAGTCGATGCATGTACCTGCTTTGCCACTAACCAAACTGATTACCCATATAGTAGTACTTATATAAGCTAATTCTGTGGTTTTGTCCTCCAGTAAGTCACACATAGCAGAAGACAACTGCCCGTTTATCTCTTTCATAAGGGAACAGCTATGTTACTTATGGGGGTAATAAATATTAACTTTTTTTTAATCCACCCACTACACAAAAAATATCCCTCCCACCCAACAAAAAAAGCTTAGCTCAACATCTTTATCTTTTTTTATCTCTAAACACCCACTTACGCATTATATATATATATATATATATATATATATATATATATATATATACATAGTGTATATATACACACATGTATATAGATATATATCTTGTGTCTTAGGAGAGTCATTATACCAATACTAATAAGCACATCTGCTGCTGTGTGTGTTTATTACTATTGGTGTAGTAACACTCCCAAGACAACAAGATTTGTTTCAACATGTGAATTCACATCAAGAATCTTCCAAACCCATTACAAAAACAAAGCGTATATATATATATATATAACAGTCTGACAAAGCCTAGCAGACTGATTCTTTGAAGTCAGCGTCACCCCACTTCTTGTAAAAGTGTAATATATATATATATATATATATATATATATATAACTAGTTGGGAAACAATTGCCTCCTTTATCAGCCTTTATATTTCTTTCCTTGGTATCACAACCAACAGGCTAAAACAATTACTCATAGAAACAAACCAGTTTCTTTCAAAACCTGATAAAATCCATTCTCTTCTTCCTAATTGTCAGCCAACATTCCTAGTTTATGATGGATTACATAAGCAACAAAGCCATTACATAATTATATTCACAAATTTGTAGTTTGGGCTGCATTCGGAAAATGTATACTAGTTATTTTGTTATGCAATTTTAATGTTATGTTTAGCAATGTTTGTTCCATTGTGTGGAGGTGGTTTCACTCAAGAAAATATCTCATACTAAACAGTAATTGATGGAGATTCATAAGAATAGCTTCATTCTTTCTGCCTCCATTTTAGTTTTTCTTTTAGCAGTTTTTGAAATATACTAGTAATTTTAAGATAAAAGTGTAAATAATGGAAGATTCCAATGCTTCTTAGATTAAAACGGAGATGGTGGAAGTTAGTTGAATTGAAGGGAAATAACTTTACTTTAATAATAATGTCCCACTCTTTTTTATCCACAGCATGGGTGGAGGTGTAGTTAGTGGATTTTACTTCAAAGAAAAATTTTAAGAAGATGGATAGATAATTAGTTCAGCTACTTAATTAAAAAAATATAGTATAATTAGATTATGATTTTATTGATAATTATTCTATTGATTTTCTTGATAATTATCAATTTGATACAATATAGAATTGTGGCTGTCAGCCATCAGAGATTTAAGTTTTCTTAAAAATTAATTCACCATTTTTTGGTGGGGGTGGGATTTTGGCAATGGCATACAATATAAAGTATTTAAATATTACATATAATGTGTGCATATGTATATATGCTCCCAATAATCTCCATATTAAAGTAGTCCCCTGAATATTTATCTCTTTTTTTTTTTTTTGAAGTCATATACAGATAGTTAAAAATATTTGATTAGTGTTTTGAAATTCCTGTCCAAATTTTAAGTAAGATATTTTCTTAAATTCTGAATACACAAGAAATTGGTTTAATCATGTAAAAACACAAAAAAATGGGAAATTAGATTAATTGTTAATCAACAGGGTATTCAGGTTTGGACCCCTAAATAGGAATGCTTAAAAATGTAACTGTCCGCTGAAAGCCGCTCCTTTAGCTGGTTATCAGTATTTCTTTCTGTGTTTGGCTTATTTGATGACTATAAAGGTAATTAGTTGTGGCGGTGGTGGTGGTGGTAGCAATATTTATGGGTTTAGTTAAACAATTAACGAAGCAGGGTTTCGCTAATAATAGCTTTCATTAATGCCTTGCTTGAATTTTTTTTCACTTAATTTTAGATAGAAGCTGCTTCTCCCAGTCCCAGCCCAAAACAAAAGAAACAGCATCCACACCCAGAACTGAAGCGGACAAAGTCGCAGGCGGCTAGCCGCAAAATTCAGAAGGCTCAAAGCAACGCATCATTGGAGGATAATAACGGAGGAGGTGCTACTATTATTATTACTACTACTACTGCTCAGTTGCAGCTGATTGCTAAACGTCAGACTATGTTTTCTTAGCAAATTGCTACAATCCTAGATCACAACATTATAAATAGCTCCCTACCAATACTACATCCTATCCCCCCTACCCCCAGTCTTTTTATATTGGAACTAAATTATAGTTTGCATCTGTTTACAGGTTTACACACCAAATAGCAGAATGTAGTCAACCTTAATAACCACACCCCATTTCCAAATTAATTCAATTGGTGGAATAACTTTGAGAAAATTTTGTTGAATAACAACCTTTTTTTTTTGGTGTTTTTGAAGAAGAAAATCATTTGTATTTCTGTTACAGTTGTCTTAGTTAAAAAAAAAATTAGAAAAATTTCCCACAATGCATTATCTCAGAGTAGATATACATTGTTTTAGTGTTTAACAAATTAATTAATTAAGAACATGCATATACAGCATGTGTTATTCTTTGATTTAGTGTGTTTAATTAATTTGTAACACACACATATATATCTCATGTTGTTTATATTACTTTCCTTTTATATTAGATTAGCCAAAAAGTCTGTTTGGCTTGTTTTCTGTTTTAAGTGAAAATAAGATACAAGTTTTAAACACAAAGTAATTTATTCAATCAGTGATATGACTACTGTTTTGGTCTAGTATCTTCTGCCACTTTGTGGGCAGATTCATCTTTCCCTGTTTAATGAATTTCCTGTCTTTACGGGCGAAATCTCTTCTAGGTGAATTTTTACATTCTCTTCAGAATTGAAGGTCTGTCCATTCAAAAAGCTGTGAAGAGACTGAAACAGGTGGAAATCTAAAGGTACAAGATTAAGTGAATATGAAGAGTATAGCAAAACTTCCCAGCCAAACTCCAGTAACTTCTGCTGTACCTGTAAAGTAGCATACAATCTGGCAATGTCATGATGAAAGGCAATGCATTTACAATCAGCAAGTGCTGGGTGCTTCTGGTAGATAGCTGCATTTAATTTATCCAGCTGGTCTCAGTACACATCTGAATCGATGGTCCTGTCCATGAGAAGAAGCTCATAAAAGACAGCACCCTTCCAATTCCACCAAATTGAAATCATAACCTTCTTCAGATAAAGTCTTGTTTTGAAGGTTGTTTGTGGTGGTTTGCTGCACTTCCCCATGATCATTTACACTTCTTTAAGATGGCAAGCTGGCAGAATGGTTAGCATGCCAGGCAAACTGCTTAGCAGCATTTCATCCGTCTTTACATTCTGAGTTCAAATTCCACCAAGGTCAACTTTACCTTTCATTATTTTGGGGTCAATAAAATAAATACCAGTTGAGCATTGGGGTCGATGTAATTGACTAGCCCCTTTCCCCAAACTTTCAGGTGTTGTGCCTACAGTAGAAAGGCTTATTATACAATCCAAGGTCATTACAATATTATTTGTTACATTTTAAAATACAAATTGAAAGTAGTTTTTTAATTGCATCCAAAAGTTGTGTCTCGCATAGGTTGCCCATTGAATAACTTCAATATAATTACAATGAATTTAAATATTGTTGTTAGAAATTTCAAGAATGGAAAATAATTCCTTTTTAGGAATGGTGAATCTTGAAGCAAATAGAGCTATGAATGAAAAGAAAAGGATAAAAATCCTTTCTAAATTATATAGAGTCATAGGGTTGGTTTCCATGGTGTATTTATTCCCCACCTGGACAGGATGCCAGACTATCACAGGGTTACTCCTTTTTGCCTGCTGACTGGACTAGAGCAGCATGAAATGAAGTGTTTTGCTCAAAAACATAACACATCACCCAGTCCAGAAATTGAAACCACAATCTTATGGTTATGAGTCTAACCAATAGAAAAAAATCAAAGGCTGCTCATGGACATATGCAAGTTTACAGGAGACATGAATTTAAGTTCCACTGGAATCCTTCAACTTTTTTCTAACCAAAAAGTTTTTATCCCAATATTAACATGTTATTATTGATAGCTCTATTTGCTTCAAGATTCGCCGTTCTTAAAAAAGAATAATTTAGATATATTAGTGATAATATATTATATAATACTATTTTTTGATATAATTTTATACAAAGATGTTTTAATATCAAAATTCTTTGTTTATTCCACCAATTACTTATTTAAATTAATGGTCACTCTCCACACAAAGGTAAATAC
>NC_069004.1:13881580-13883442 GCF_001194135.2 Octopus bimaculoides | reverse complement strand
AAAAGCATACTCAATATAAGTAAAAGTACAGTTCTGTTTTTATATATTGTCAAGCAGTATATTGGCTATTGTATATAAATGGTTAGAATGATACTATCAGTTTCAAGTCACCTGTTGCAACTAGGCAATATTGATGACTCTTCAGACATACTGGCCAGAATTGCATACCCTTGTTTATGATGGAAGTACATAGGCTCTAGACTGGTTTAGTAGTGGTGAAAAGAAATGGAACAAAACATAGTAAAAAAAAAAAAAAAATTTTCAAGGGGTGTAAAAGAGTTGTTTCCCCTTAAATATTGTTAGCCATGGAAGCAGGTAAGCAGTGTTTGTGTATATATCATTCCCTAGTTCATAAATAGATATAACCAAGATGAATTTACACTTAAGACAGCATCCAAAAATTTCACTTCTTAAATTTAGGAAAATGCCTAGATAATATGAATTTTTTTTGCATAATTCTCTTCTCTGCCAAGCATAAGCTGCATCTACTTCCATTCAGTTATACCACTGAACATTCCAGCAACTTCCAGTTGATTTTGTATGGCGTTGCTTCCTCTTTTAACTGTTATATTTAGCTGGCTAGTATTGTAATATAGCACTTCATTGCATTCTAAGAGGATCTGTGATTATTTGTCTTAGCCTTAAAGTGGTCATCCATTGCCTTATTATATGTCACATCATTAGTATTGGTCAACACTACTTCTGCTTTGTAGATCACAGCTTCTGTGTTGCATTGACCATTCACTAGGCACTCTACATGAGCATCCTGTCTTTGTCCACAGCATTGGGATACTAACTATATTTTATACTAACTATATGTTCATGTGAGGTATACTGCTGAATGAAACCCTTGAGTTATGTTTATTGAACATTTTCCTATACTTGTGGTCCTGTGTAAAATGCATATTCACTAATCTAAAGAAGGCCCCTCTCAAGCTTTTTGTTATTGAGTAAGAAGTAGAGGAGAACCACATGACTTTTCCATAGTGTTTTTTCTCTGGTTAGGGCTGGGCATATATGTTATGTGGTTTTTAAAAACACTAGCTGCTACAGCCTTGTTATAGTTGTAGGCCACTATATTAGAGGGTAGATTCAAGATCCTCTTACTGACATCCTTTACAAGGTTTTTAAACACTGTAAACAAGTGGAAGGAAGCTGTGTTGATATGCAACTGCCTTTCATTTAGATGTAAAAGTGGCTATGCACTTCTGGCCCATATAGTCAGACTTGTCAATATTGCTTAGGTGCAATAGTCAGCATAAAATCAATGGTAACATTCTGACTATTTATATAATCCATAAGCAGTAATATATGTGTGTGCTTGTGTATATATGCAAGTATATTTGTGTGTGTGTGTATATATACACACACACACACATATATACATATACATGCATGTATGTATGTGTATATATATTTTTTAATGGGTTTTTTTATGTTCAGTTATAATGCAAACAATTTTACATTAATCTGATGGGTTACTCTATACTTTTGTAGAGTACAAATTTGTTATTCTTAAACAAGAATGTTGTTGATAGTGACTTCGAAGTTTCAGCCTGCTAAGCCATCACCAAATGATGGTAGAGGTGGCCAAAATTTCAAAGTCACTGTCAACAACATAATTGTTTAAAAATAATATATATATCATCATCATCATCATCATCGTTTAACGTCCGCTTTCCATGCTAGCATGGGTTGGACGATTTGACTGAGGACTGGTGAAACCGGATGGCAACACAAGGCTCCAATCTAAATTTGGCAGAGTTTCTACAGCTGGATGCCCTTCCTAACGCCAACCACTCAGAGAGTGTAGTACGTGCTTTTACGTGTCACCTGCATGAAGGCCAGTCAGGCGATACTGG
>NC_069004.1:13871279-13881066 GCF_001194135.2 Octopus bimaculoides | reverse complement strand
TATATATATATATATATATATATATATATATATATATATATACACACACACACACATATACATACATTATATATATAATGTATGTATGTGTATATATATATATACACACACACATACACACACACTCATCACACATGTATTGAGCTTTGTTTTTCCTGTTTCTTCCACTAAACCTATGTATGTGAGTATGTATATAGTACTTAAAGGTCTGTTCAGACTCTGATTATATAAAAAAAAAAAAGGCCATTTCTTTTATCCCTTTTTTTAATTGAATGTCTTGTGAGTTATAAGTTAAAAGGGGCCAACAAAACACACTTGTCTCTCCTGTTCTCATTAACCCACTATAATCTCACTCCTTCTGGTCCCTACACTAAGGACTTTGCCTAAAACTTACACCCTCTCCTGGATTCCCTCTCTATCCACAATTTCTCAACCTCCAGCAAAGATTTACAGCTGTTGAAATTCAAACTCTACCTCTTTCCTGACTAAACAAGTTAAGAAAAATGAAAAATAATCTTTAAAATGAAAATCCTCATCAACAGAGTATTCTCTGCTAAATCTCTTCATTGGAATGGACTTCTACTTGTTTGTTTATGATTATTTAGCTTTGTGTGACTTCACTAATCCCCGACCCCCATCTCCACGTCCCCTTCTGCAAGAATCCCACACCGGTTACATTCTAACAAAGTAAGAGGTTTAAATAATAAAATAACCTCTATTGGGTTTCCTTGGGGTTTTTCTTCAGTCTCTCCTGGCCTTCTCATTTTATATTACCAACTTTCAGCTCTTTCTGTAAACCAAACGATGGTATGGAACAGTCTTGAGATAATCTTGTGGTGTTCTTTTTTTTATTATGTATCATATCTTTTTATTTATTGATTTCATTTTAAACATTATTTTTTTTTTAAATCAATGGCCTGGTGATTGTTATCTTTAATTAGTTATTTTGCTGTGTTAATGGTAAAAAAAATAATAATAATTATAAAATAATAGTACCAAGGCGTGTGGGTATATACTTTTTTGGAATATGTTGACATCAGATGGCATAAATAAAATATTTTGGTGAGTATATTGAAAATAAAACCCACACATATTTGTCTAGGTAAGTATATTGGTACAATATCTGAAACCATACATTCAATGCATGTATTATTATTATTATTATTATTATTATTATTATTATTATTATCATTATTATTATTATTATTATTATTTATAATAAATGGGACTTCAAAAAGGATTTTTTTTAAAGTATTTTTTTCGTCATTTCTGATATAATTTGTCGTAATTTCTTGTCACAACTGGTTAGTTTGCATTGTAACAACTATGATGCTATTGTGGGGCTCAGTTCTTCTTGTTTCCTCTGTAGAATAGAGGTTGTCTCATCTTCCTACAGAGCAAAGTTTTTGATGTTATTTCAACACCATTTAGAACTTCTTGAACATTCCAACTTCTGATTATTTTCATCTTATAATTCTAGTGTGTTATATATTATGTAATTTAAAATAACAAATGCAGATTCCTTTATTTTCACTTTTATTCTGTTACTGGTTTCAGCCAGGGGCTGAGGCCATGCAAGAGCACCTGGTTTCTAATGTTGTAGGTTGGTAGCTATCAATTTCATTTTGATTGGGTTGAGAATAAATTTGGCTGTGTTTGTTTCTTGTAGGACACATACTTCTCAATAAACACTTTATGATCTAATTTTGGTAGAGCTTCAATTTCACCATTTCTATCTTCCACCTTGCAATTCATCATAAATGTCATACCTTTGTGAAAAATCTTAGTTCTGTATTTTATACAAAAGATCATAAGATATTTGCATAGCAGTTTTGTAATACAATTCTATCATTGTTGAGTACTAAACTTCCGTCAACCTATAAAATGTTCCAGATAAACATTGGCTGTAAGAGCTTACATCAATTAGTTCAGCTGTTGCTATCAGCTGAACTAATTAGTGTAAGTTATGCATGTTCATCACTTGAAGTGACAAGGGCCATTTAGTCTCATGAGGACTCCTGATTTATGTGGTGTCTCATCCTTGACCATCTTCAAACCAATGGCAAGCCCAGGTTGCTGTACCTGCCTTCACCTCCATTGAACCATGAAGGGTTTTTTTTCTGCAGAGCCCGACAGATCCAGCCTTCACATGCATAGGCAGGCAAGCCTTAATGTTCTAATTAGCTGGGACCCTGACAGGTGCTATTACTCCAGGTCAGAGCACAGCTGGGTTTGACTTTAAACTGCATTCAGTTGTGGAGCCCCAGTTTGTGAATTCCAAGGTTTTGAGGTATGGGGAACATCCTTTGAGCCACTATTCTACAACTTACAGAACAAAGCTATCAACTGTTATAAAATTCAGAGCTTTTAGCTGAACTCATCTAAGTTATAAATCCTAGAGCTATCAGCTGAATTAATTAATGTAAGTTATAAAGTACAAATATTACACTTTCTTTTTTCATCTTTTGTTCCATTCAGCTGTACATCAAATTTAGATATCTGAGATAGAATGGTGTACAGAATGCTTCATATCAGCTCAGCACCAACTTTGGCCAATTAGTTTTATATTCATTGGTTGAATTACGTTGTGCCATCTTCTATCTCAGTGGACTGGCTTTTGTCACATTTTACTGGTCTCTATCACATTGTACAAGCCTTTGTCATATTTTGTCAACCTCTTACACACTGTGCCAGCTTCTTCCACATTTTATCAGCCTCTCTCACATATGGTCTGTCTTCAAAGGTTGTAGGCTTTTATTATTTGCGAGTGGAGGAAAAAAAGCATTTTTTCTTTAAGCTTTACTTCAAACAAAAAAATAAACTTGTCTCTTATCTGTAGTTCCTCCACTATGGTGTTCACACCAGTACCTCGCCCCACATGAAATAAAGGACTTTTGTATTCTTGAAAAATTTCTTCCCCTTTTTTTCTCTTTTTTTTTTCTATTATTTTTACATATTTGAAATTAAGTTTATTGTTCATGTAGTAAGCTTCAAAATTCTTACATTCTCTCAATTTCCTGTCATTCAGACCACCTCATGGTCCTAGATGACAAAATAGAAAAAGTATTACTTCAGAAGATGTCCCTAAGGCATTGTCCTGGAGGATCGTCCCTAATTTTTATCAATCTTTTTTTTCTATTTACCTGTATGTTAAATCTAATGTTATACTCTACAATATCGATTCAGACATAAATATTGCTAAATTGTGTTTTGTTAACTTAGCATAAACTGCTTAATTATTTCTTTGAATTAGTAGAGAAATAACATTCTCAAAAAAATAATTTTTTTTAAAATAAAGGATATTTTTGATGATAAAAAGTTTATTTCAAAGACAAGACCATCCTAGACATAATTGTAACTGAATCTTTTTCTTTTTCCTTGGTATTATTCCATCCTATCTCTAATGTGTCTTATATAATTGATTATTGTTTTCTAATCACCTCTAATTACCTATATGCTGTAGATGTTTTCAAATACTGGAGAAAGTAACAATCTTGAATATTCTTTCTTTTATCTTTGCTTGTTCCAGTCATTGGACTGTGGCCATGCTGGGGCATACTTTTCTCTTTTCCTTTTAAGCCTGGTACTTATTCTATCAGCCTCTTATGCCAAAACTGCTAAGTTACTGGGACGTAAACAAAACAACATCAGTTGCAAAGTGGTGGTGGGGAACAGACACAAAGACATATATATATATATGCACAACAAGCCTCTTTCAGTTTCTGTCTGCCAAATCCTTTCACAAGGCTTTGGTCATATAGTAGAAGACATTTATCCAAGGTTCCACACATTGGGACTGAACCTGGAACCATGTGGTTGGGAAGCAAACTTCTTACCACACAGCTATGCCTTATTGAAATAGAATAATTTTTTAAAAAGTCATTAAGTTTTTTTTTTGTAACTCTAAATTAAAACGACTTTATCTGTTGCTTTTCTGTTAATCTTCTTTGATTTAAAGAAATCATCTTAATTCAGCTTATAAAATTTACTTTAGCTCAAGTTAGTGTCTTGAAATTATTTTAAACCTTTTGATACCAATCCATCTTAGACCACCCCTTGTTCTAAGATACTTAACTTCTCAGTTTTCAAATTAACCCTTTAGCTTTTAAGCTAGCCATATGCAGCCCAAATAGTCTTGTTTTATGTTCAAACCAGCCAGATCTGGCTTCTCATATCAACCCTACAATATCATTCCAAAAAGAAAAACAATCATATCATCAAAATTTCAAAGCTACAAGATAATGCAGGATTAATTTAAAGCAATGTGGATGAATGCACGTTATATTTGGCAGAAGAATCTGAATGTTAAAGAGTTAAAACAGGATTTTAGGTAAGAATCTTCTTTTAGACTTATCACAAAAACTACTTTAATAATAATTTTTTTGTCATTTTACTGTTCATTTGAAATATTTATTAGAACATGCAGCAAGTTGGCTCAGTCATTAGAGCATCAGTTTTTGTTCAAAATCTCAGCACTGTGAGTTCAAATCTCACCGAAGTCAACTTTACCTATTAGTCTTTCATGGTTGATAAAAAAAAAAAGATACAATGTACCAATCTAAGGTGGGGGATTGGCAGAACTCTAAGAATGTTGCCCAGAATGCCTTATAATATTTGTTCCGTTTTTCTGCATTTGGTGTTCAAATTTTGCCATGGCCTACTTGGGTGACAGGTTTAATTTGTCACCCACTTTAGCACTGCCACCAGGAAGTTTAGGTGTCATTAGAAGAGTCAACTCTGTTGCAAGCATTCAGGTGAGACCCCTGATTTGAGGATACCATCCTCCATCCTTCCCACTAATTCCTGAAGCTATATAAAGGGTCATGAGTACTGCCTGCCCACTTGACATTCTGCTGAATGTCAAGTGGGCAGGCTTCATACCTATTATTGTTGGAGCTACAGATTATATACCAGCTCACGTAGACCAGAACTTGGATTTGTAGAGAAAGAAATGTAGCTTCTTAACTTGTAAACTATAAATGGCCTTGATATCTTGAACCTTCAAAATTTGTAAAACATTCTTACAATGCAAAGGATGAATGCTTACACAAGAAATAATAATTTCCTTTTCTTTACAACCTTGCCAATGGGAAGGTGAATAGTCAAAAGTAAACTAAAAATTAAGAAAAAGAGTGTTCATACATACATACATACATACATATATGCATACAAACATACAAGGAGTGCTGAAAAGTTCCTGGCTTTGAGTAAAAGAAAATACAGGAGGATCAGTTAATTATGATTTTATCCCACCATATTCCCCTCACAGATTCACACACTTATTGCAGCGGTTCTGCAGTTTTGCTAAGCTCTGTAAAAGAACTTTGTGAGACTCTGAAAGCCAGGAACTTTTCAGCACCCCTCGTACTGTCATCACCACCACCATGACTACTACTATTATGGCTGTCACTTGGAATGAAAGATGACTTGGTACTAAGTATCATGGTTTTGCTAATTGTTTTAAGTGCCTATGTAGTTGTGAGCAGACATAGGACACCCTCAATGACCAGTTTGAACATAAAAACAGTAGAATATTTAGGCTGGATATGGTCAGTTTGAATGCTAAAGGGTTAAAAGAGACAAATATTTTGACCAAGTTTAGTGATCTATTTTATATAACTAATTTAGTTCTGTTGTTTCTTTTAGCTCTTAAACTTATTTATTTACTTTTAGTTGTTACAAGATATCTCAAGGTTCTTTTAGTGCAGTATCGTTAATACTCTCAAGAAGATCATAAATGCTACATACTCTTATCCTCTGCTCCAATAAACATCTGTCCATGTATTTAAGTTGTAATTAAGCTAAATATTCTAGAGAATCTATAATTACTATTGCGTAATTATGAAATTATATTTCGTACAACTACATTACAAATTAACCCACCTGCTCTCTTGTTTCTGAAATCTGTTAAAATTGTTTAGTTTTCTTTTTAATAATTTAGATTTATATTCAATGATTTTTTTTTTTTTCTTTTTTGATTTTTTTTTTTTATAATTGTTGCCAGAAAAATATTTCAGATAAAATTGAAATTTCTATCTTTAAACATCCACATGTTGTTCTTAGATTACAGTTTCAGTTGCTTTTCTTCTACTGTTATTCATCTTTACCATTCACTCACTGTTTTCTGTCTAATCTACCCATTGACTCTAAACCTTCTACCAGACATATGGTAGGTCTGTTAAATCTATAATGCTTTCATTTTTTCTAAAGAAAGAAGTAGAATTGAATTTTTTCTTCAGATTTCTAAAACCTTTAACTTTGTCTCATTTTGTTTAATGAAATCAATGCCTTTAAGTATATATAGTGTTGTTGTTATGATTACTATTATTATTATTACTACTATGTCTGTACTGATTTGATACATTCCCTTTCTCACTAACATCTGTCACCATCACCAAACACCAAGTTTATGTTCCTCTTACATAATCCCCCATCACAGCTCTTCAATTTACACATATCTTTCATTTGAATTGATACACTGCTTTAACGGCTCTGCTGCCATCTTTCTCCCAACACTTCACACCAAATGACACTAAAACTTCCTTCTGCAGCAATACCTCTCCCCATCCCTCATTAACCTTCCATTCTTGTTGTAAACCTAAAGAAATGACACTACATTGACTGCACCAAAGCCACTCTAATCCCAACACTTCTTGTCTCCCCCTCAACTCAACTTTGGACTATGTTCTTCATTTGATTTGGTTTCATTTATCACAAACTAAGTCTTTAGATAGCTCATTAATTGCTTATTACCATAATAATTCAATTTACAGAATTGTCTATTTTAACTTTCATTCATAAAAATTTTCTACTTAAAATTTCAAATGAACTTATTCAATGATCTAACTGTTTCTAATTTAAAAATTTTTCTTCTTCATAATCATTTGATTTTCATTAAAATATATTTAGCTACATTTTGAAGTTTTAACTTAATCAAATTAAATTTTTTTTTAACCTAATAAATGGCTGAGTCTGGTTTTATCTTTTATCATAAATTTTAAATCCTATTTAAATTTACTTAACAGCATGTAAATAAAATTACATTAAATCTATGAAACAAATGGATGAGACAACAGTTTTAATTACGCTCAGTATTTTTCTAAGAATATTTATTTTTCTCCCTTAGTTTTCATGTCAACATCTTAATTCTCTTCAGTGGCATTTAAAAATATTATGCCAAAGTTGGTCATTTTATAGCATTTCTTTCCTGGATTATAACATGGTTGCTTATTCACTGGGAACTCAGCCTGAAATTATGGCTTGTTTTATGAGAGGAAAACAAATATACAGAAATATCCCAACAGTATTGTTGGCTTAAAATCCCATGTTGAATCCTGGTAGTTGCCAAAAATAAAAATCTTTAACTTTCCAATGGTAACTTGCATTTTTTTTTCTTTCTAAACTTTTCACCTGCCATCTATAGGACACTCAAGTAAGTGAACTCCTGTTTGTTAACTTATTCTATTGTATTTTAGTGACTCATCCTACCTTTACGTAGAATAAATGCCAGATAATTTCCATCCCTCATTGGTACAACACTGAATCTAGAATGCATCTTATCTAAGTTAGAATGAAAGAGCATAAGAAACACATGGTCTAAGATAGAGGAATGGTAAATCCAAACCAGCTGCAAAAGATCTTGAAGTAACATCTATGTTATTGCTTTACCTGATACAAAAAGTAGCTGAATCTCTTGCAAAGTAAGAAAAATAACTCAAATTCAATGCAGCCCCTCATAATGTAAGTTGGCAAAAGAAAAACAATTAAAACCTGTAAATCAAATTAATGTTCTTAACTTATTTTACAAATTCTATAGATAGAACCGAGACCGTGGCAACCCCTGCATGTAACTCCAGCATGCCTGCAGCCTGAGCGACTGTAGTGCTGGTTCCCCACGAGCACCCAAACCTTATAATACCTACATTTCTGACAAACTTTCCTTCGAGTCTCTGTACATCATTACAACATTACATTTTGCTACTTTAAATTCCTCCTCTACTGATAACAGGGAAGTTGTAGCTGTCCTGATCTTATGTACAGACCTATTGAAGTGAAACTTGGGGGAACACCTAGCCATCTTCAGAGGTATTTATTTGCCTTCTTCTCCACCCTTTCCACACTTACTGTTGGAATATCATACAGCATCAATAACCATATGAGTCTTGGAAGCAGTTCATGTTGGTAGAGTCATACCCTGTACTTTCCTGGAAGCCCTGATCTATCATTCCTCCTCAGCCACTCCTCTGCTTGCTTCACAATATTGGTAACATTGCTTCTATCTGAGAGCAACTTTCCAAACATTTTTCTGAGGCATTTAATGGAATTTTCCTCTTTTGATGGAATGGCCTCCTCTTGTACTTGCAGCCTGATTTTGTTGGTTACTTTGTCCTCCCTGATCATCATGCTCTTCTTTTTGGGGCTTAAACCTCACTCTTGCCTGTATTGCCATGTGTTAAAGTGAAGTCAGCACCCCTTTCTGCATCCACATGAGTTGTAGTTGTTACTGTATTATCATCCATGAAACCCCTTATTGGGTGCTGACAGCTGCCTGATTCCATTGTTGGTCATTGGGTTTCTCTATCAGCAGTTGATATGAGAAGATTCATACCCGTGATGAAAAGAATAGGGGAAATTGTGCAACTAGTTATGATTCTTTTCTCAAGGTCTTGCCACTGAGTTGTAAAACAGGCTGTTCTGAAACGTAACTGGATGCTTCCAAAGTAACTGCTGATCATTCCCTTAATATGTAGGGAAATATAATAGCAGTCAAGGGCTGCATATATGAGGGTATGAGGAATTGATCCGTATGCATTTTTCATATATATTGGTATGTAATTATAAGATCCAAGGATCTAAGTGTCGGAAGTTTGAGTTTCGAGCAGTCCTTGGTGAGTATAAAAAAGCAACATCCAGGAACATTAATAATTTATTGGTGAGGGTTGTAAGCTTTTCCCATATCAAAGTTCAATTAGCTGGAAAAATTTTTTATAGTTCACAGTTAGCAACTTCAGTTGCTGTGAATGCAAATAAGAATTATATCTTTGGCAAGTTAACTGGGAAATCCTTAATGACAATGTAACCTTCATTTAATTAAGGTATCTTTAACTTGATTAGTAATGAGCTGAGTACTCCTTGTTTAGTAATTATTACAGCAGAAGATCTGCTAGCTACAAAACATATGTAGCCTGGATTTTACCTGCTCCACTCCCTCAACTTGTGTATATAGATGGATAACTAGACAGACAGATGCTGTAGTATATCTAGATTATAGTATAATATAATTAGGTTTTGTATAACTTGACAAGATATAAATTGCAGAAAAATCTAGATTGTAGTGTATCTAACTGGACTAGTATAACTAGACTGTATTATAATATAACTATACTACTGTATACCATGTCTAGAATATAGTATTATATAATTTCACTTAGCATAATGTAGCTAGATTATAGTTGAACTACCATGTAGTATAACTAGATGCATAACTAAAATGTTGTCTAACTTGACTGTAATATGATTATATTGTTGTGTAATTTCTGAAAACTAAAATTATTCTAAGTTCTATAAATTTTAATGCCACTAATTTATTACAGTGAAACTGTTATAAAATAGAACCTTGCAGTGTTGTACCATCTTCCAATAGATTCCTTCCATAAGATTAGTTGTCGATAGTTACTCTAGCTCTTTTCCTCCCCTCATGTCTTTTTTTTTAATGCGTTACATTTGGATTTGTTAAAACTTAAACAGAACAAGTTAAGTGGGGTGGGTGGGGTGGGTGATAAATGAC
>NC_069004.1:13869599-13870367 GCF_001194135.2 Octopus bimaculoides | reverse complement strand
ATATATATATATATATATATATAAATTTCCAGCTATATAAGAAAATGGTTAAGAGTTGACAGGTGTCTTTTTTAGTAGCCAGTCCACTTGTTTGTGGGTTAGATCTGTAGTAAAATTAGTTGAGACGGAGTTGCAATATAAACAAATACTGTTACCTATTTAAAGCTTGTGAGGAAATTGAAATGTGTAATGAAGCAATAAAAAAGTGGGGAGTGAACCTTTTTACTAGAGTGAAAGTTTAAAGAATGATTTTAACAGAAAGATAAAAACAAGAGGAATAATGTACAGAATACTTTGGTTTGTTAATATATTTATATAGAACATTTTCTCTGTCAATAATTTGAACCATTTTCCTTATGGTACAAGTCAATTCTATCGATTTAATAGTAATTAAGTACATTGTTTAAATGTTGTGGATTTTGTGTGACACAAAGTTACTTAGCTATCAATGTTATCTGCTTCTTTGAATACTGGATATTATTATGTAGATGCTAGATTCTTTATAAATTTAGCATGATCTTGTGGCAAGTTGGACTATTTGCTGCCTGGAATGATGTATGATTGTTGCTGCTTGCTGTAGCGTAGGTAATTTAGCTACATATCTTATATACTATTGTTCCCCGCACTCGTGTTTGTATGTATGGATGCCTTTTTTTTTTACCTTCTTTATTGCATTAATATTTTTTAATGATATGCATGTTGACTGTATGTCTGTATACTATATAAATACTTTTCAAAGATATATATATATATATATATATATATATA
>NC_069004.1:13867445-13869387 GCF_001194135.2 Octopus bimaculoides | reverse complement strand
ATATAATCTCTCTCTCATTATGAGTATGTTATCTCAGCTTGCTTGGGTTGAAAAGGTCTGCAAATTTTGGGATATTTGCATGAACTTATAGACTAATTAGATTTTGCAGCAGGATATTACTTCTGAGTGCTAACTATTCAGATGTGAAGTTTGAGTGGTAATCATTAACCCTGTGTTTTGGAGTTATTTTGTTGGTTTTTTTTTTTGTTTTGTTTGTTTGGTTTTTTTTTTCTTACATCAGTTGATTAAGTATCAATTAAATCATTAGATAAGATACCAACCTTTCAACACTGATGGAGAGGTTTAGTTCATGGTGTCAGTTAGGATGTGTACATCGTGTGACTTGGTTTTTTTCTTTGTGTGTGTGTGTGTGTGTGTTTATATACAAACACACAACACTTTGACAAATAGAAGTAATTGGTTTTTAGTCTAAGAATGCATTGCATTATTTGTGGCAGTGATTTGAACTTTTATCTTGATAGAAAGATGTGTTGTTGTGAAGAACAAGGGTTTGAAGGGTGCATGTTATTTCATCACAAAATTTGTTGTTGCTAAGTAAACTCCCAAATATATATCCCAAAGCTGATAAAATACACCAATTTGGAAACTCCAGTTATATCTTTGCATGCATGTAAGACAGGAATTGATAATGAAGGTGAATGAGAGAATTGTCTTTTAATCATGTTGCAAATGGATTTGGTGTCTTATAGCAGACAAGGTAATTTCTAAAGAGAAGCCAGATTCCTGGCTTTCCTTAAGAAGTAATAAAACTGGTGTCAAAGGAACTGGTTCTCAAATGTTCTATAGTCTTTTAGCATGCAAAACAAACAATTTGGTTGTTGATCTAAATGACAGTAGGTCATCAAATCACAACATGATAACATTGGCAGGAAATTATCACAAGAAGCATGTTTGCTGGTACCTTAGTCCAAATATGGAGTTGGTGGCCAGGTACTGCCCTATTTGCTTTGTCAGTTTCAAGTTCCATTCTTAAAAGAAGTGACCTGCTATAACCTCATATTTTTCACTAATTACTATTTATGTATATATGTTCCAAATTTTGGCATTGAAAGCTACACCAATGCCAGAACGGGCCGACACTGCACAGTGCCAAAGATCCCAGCAATATATATATATGCATACACACAAACACACACATACATACAAATATATATATATATATATACATATACACAAACACACACATACATACATATATATATATATATATATATATATAGGAAAATAATAAAAATAAGTCAGAATGCTAAACTGAAAGCATATTTTAATATAGATGTGTATAGGGAGGATTAAAAGGATTTCTAACCAGCTTTCATTGCATGGCAAATTTTCAATAAGAGAGAAAATGAAAATAATGTTTTTTACAAAAATATATTAAAAAAATAAATATACCAATGCATTATATTGTCATTGAGTTTTTAAAGTTCAATGGTAATCCATGTAGATAATTGTTAGAAAGATTAGGATGCATGTAATTAAGAATGTTGTGTTTAAAAAAGGCTGAGAGTTTATGTGTTAAACAGGAAGTGTGGTGTCAATGGTGTTGTGTTTAAAAAGGCTGAGATTTTATGTGTTAAACAGGAAGTGTGGTGTTTGAGAGTTTATGTGTAAAACACCACACTTCCTGTTTTACACATAAACTCTCAAACACCACACTTCCTGTTTTACACATAAGCTCTCAAACACCACACTTCCTGTTTAACACATAAAATCTCAGCCTTTTTAAACACAACACCATTGACACCACACTTCCTGTTTAACACATAAACTCTCAGCCTTTTTTAAACACAACATTCTTAATTACATGCATCCTAATCTTTCTAACAATTATCTACATGGATTACCATTGAACTTTAAAAACTCAAAGACAATATAATGCATTGGTATATTTATTTTTTTATATATTTTTGTAAAAACATTA
>NC_069004.1:13863039-13867184 GCF_001194135.2 Octopus bimaculoides | reverse complement strand
AAGGGAAAATTCCATCATTATCCCTAGAATATATTTATATATATATATAAAATGTTGTCACAACAGTAAATATGTCCATTCTACTGAAATGAAATTTTCAGTAAATTTTCTATATCCTTGTGTAGCTGAGGATTGCTCTGCATTTTGCATTTAATGTAATGCTCGCATTACTTAAATAAATGGAGTAGCATGAAACGTGCGTACTGCAATAACCTTTAAAATCCATGTTGCTTTTTTTTATTTATATATATATATATATACATTTCACTTCTCAGAGTGCTCTATCTCCCTTGCTCCTAAGGTCATGGTACTTGGATGTTAAGCAGTTTTTTCTGGGCATGTTCTACCCTCATGTCAATCTCAATTTCTCCAATAAATTTCTCATACCTAGTTGTTAATTCACCCAGTGCCCCTACTATTATTATATATACTATTATTATCATTATTATTGTTATTATTGATTTGACTCAGGTCCATTCTTATTCCTGGTAGAATTAATGTAACAGGTTACTACATGTTACCTTAGGTATCCACAAGCTTTCAATGGTCTTTCAAGTATTTAAAATCTTCCTGATAATTATGCACAACAGATTAGACTGTTGGAAAAGAAAAAATCTTAACATCCTTACAACAAGTAACTTTAGATGCCAAGAACCCTCCTTAGTATCCTAGCTGTCCTTAATAACACTGTTTTCTGGAGTTGTGCTAAACTGGGTTTTATGCCTGTTTCCTCTATCCATCTGTTCAAATCTTTAGGGATAGTTCCCAATGCACCTATAACTACTGAGATACATTTTACCCCCACTCTCCATAGTCTCTGTAATTCAATGGCTAGGTCCTGGTACTTTGCTATTTTTTCTATACCTCTCATATTGATTTTTTCATCATTTGGGACTGTAAAGTCAATTATCTGGTTCTTTCTATTCTCTTTATTTACTACTACTAAATCATGCCTTCTACTGTGTCAGTCTGAATATTAAAGTTCTACAACATTTTATATTTCTTACTTTCTAGTACTTTACTAGGTTCATGTTCATACAATTTATCAGTACGTTCAAATCCTAGCTTTCTACATGACTCCCAGTGGATTACTCTCCCTAGGTTGTCATGTCTTTTCTTGATTATCATTATCATTATTATTATTATTTATGGTGGTGAGCCGGCAGAATCGTTAGCACACCAGGCAAAATGTTTCGTGGTATTTTGCCTGTCTTTACATTCTGAGTTCAAATTCCACCATGGTCGACTTTGCCTTTCATCTTTTCTAGTATTATGATCTGAGTTCAACTTCTGATGAAGTCACTTTGCCTTTCATCCTTTCAGAGTCGGTGAAATAAAGTACCTGTTGAGCACTGGGGTTGATAATATTGTCTAGCCCCTTCCCCTACAAATTTCAGTGCCTGTAGTAGAAAGGATTATTATTATTGTTAAGCGGCAAACTGGCAGAATTATTACCACACTAAGCATTTTGCTTAGTGGCATTTTTTACATCATTACATTCTGAGTTCAAATCCCACTGAGGTCAGCTTTACTTTTCATCTTTTCAGGGTCGATAAATAAAGTACCAGTGAAACACTGGGATCAATGTAATCAACCAGTCACCACCCCCAAATTTCAGGCCTTGTGCCTATAGTAGAAAGGGTTATTATTATTACTATTATTATTTTTAACAAACAAATAAATATATTCAGATACCCTAAAATAGCAGCAGAGAAACGTTGATTTAAGCTTTCGCTTTTGAATTCCATTTTTGCCGTTTTGCTTTAGTAATGATCTTGAGAAAGGCATGAATACCACTCAGTCCAATTTGTTCTTTGTGAATAAGCAGTTTCAATCCTATGTTAATCCTATCAGCTGTGGTAAGGTGGCATGCTGGCAGAATCGTTAGCACACCTGGCAAAATGCTTACTGGCATTTCATCCATCTTTACATTCTGAGTTCAAATTCCACTGAGTTCGACTTTGCCTTTCATCCTTTCAGGGTCAACAAAATAAGTACTAGTTACACACTGAAGTCAATGTAATCAACTTACCCCTCTCCAAAAATTGCTGGTCTTGTGCCAAAATTTGAAACCTAAATCAGCTATGGTATCATCATAGGACTGCAATTATTTCTGATTTTCAAAAGACCTATTTCCATTTGAAACATTGAGAATGTGCAGCTTTATTTTTCATGCGCAAAATAGAATTACATGCATTTATAAGTTAGGTTTAATTAATGCTAGGAATGCAGTGATTAACGATGCTGTTAATAAAGAAAAAAAATATTTTTTAAGCCTTTTAAAACAAATGTGATTACTTCCATTTTTACTTCCATTTAGTCCTAATTAGAATGTTAGATTTATAAATTAGAAAACATTTTAATATTTGATTAAAAATCTTTATTTGCCGACCATTACCATATTTAACTAATTATTTTTGACTTTCTTACACCTGATGCTCACATTCATAATAAATATACTCATTCTTTAAAATCCTAGCATCACATTCAACTTTTCATAGAATTCTATTTATTTTATTTTCTAATTCAAACATTTTTCAATGCCTTTGTTTCAGTTTAGTTACATTCACCATTCTTACTAATTTACTAGTGTAGAAAAGATGCATGGTTCAAATCCAGCAGTAAGCCTTTGGCCTGTTTTCCATCCAGGCAGAGTTTTAATCCAATATATTACAGCTGTGAAGCCTCATGCGCTAATGGTAAAGGATGTTGCATTCACAATCACAAGATCATAGTTTCATTTCCCAAACTGACAGTGCACTATGCTTTTGAGCAAAACACCTCATTTCACATTGGTCTAGTCCACTCAGCTGTAAATGAGTAACCCTGCAACAAATTTGTGTTCTGTTCCAGGGAAATGTTGGCCTGCCTGATAGCCAGTGGGTCAGCATCATTCAGAAACTACCACAATGCAAGGAAGTGCATTGTGACCAGCAATGTGTAACAGCATTCAATAGTCTGGTCTATACAGTGATATTACAAGCTGTAGTTTATAGCTGTATTCACTTCAAAATACACCAGTTATCTTTTATCTTTTACTTGTTTCAGTCATTAGACTGCAGCCATGCTGGAGCACTGCCTTGAAGCATTTTAGTCGAGCTAATCAACCCCAGTACTTACTTTCTTTTTTAAATCCTGATACTTATTCTATCAGTCTCTTTTGCTGAATCACTAAGTTATAGAGATCTGAATACACCAACACTGGTTGTCAAGCAGTGGTGGGAGGACAAAAAAAGACATACACACATAGATACATAAATATATATATGTGACAGATTTCTTCCAGTTCCTGTCTACCAAATCTACTCACAAGGCTTTGGTCAGCTCAAGGCTATAGTAGAAGACACATGCCCAAGGTGCCACGCAGTACGACTGAGCCCAGAACCACATGGTTGGGAAGCAAACTTCTTACCACACAACCACATTTACACCATTAAATGAATTTTTATATTCCTTGAAGCTTTTTTCACTTCTAAATGTAAACCACTAGAATATTGATTAAAATCTACTGGTGTATTGATTTTAAAGTCCACTAATATATTGATTAAAATCCACTGGTGTATGGAAGTAATACATACTCTAACAATGTATTTGTGTTACAAAAAAAAAAAGCAATGTTTTCAAATGCAATTATATATTTGCCTTTTTGGTTTCCTTTTCCTTTTTTATGATATTGATAGCATATTTCAGATGTTTTATCGAATGATGGGGATATCAGTTTATCATTCTATATTCTTTTCTGATATTAATTAATTAGATTGGTTGCCTAATTGTTTTACTGAAATCTGCTACAAAAAAAAATGTTGACATGAAATTAACCAAATAAGAATGATTGAAATTGATAAAACACATGTATGTATGTATGTGTGTGTGTGTGTGTGTGTGTGTGTGTGTTTGTGTGTCTACATTTACACATGCATATGACTTCAGTCTCTCCTCACTTCACAATTTACCATTTATGATTCTCTAATTTGTTTTTTTCGTACCATGCCTGTAGTCTCCCAAATGAATGTTCTGTTGTTAATCTAATACAACTGATTTGGTCTTATAATCCATCTAAGCCATTTAACATGAAATCTGGGATTTTCCTAGAAAGAATCTGAAGAAAATGTCTGTTACCATATATGTTTTTTTTTTTTTTTTTT
>NC_069004.1:13860849-13862210 GCF_001194135.2 Octopus bimaculoides | reverse complement strand
GTTGAAGGCATTGAATAAGTTGGTTCATTTGATTTGAATACTGAATTAATTTCTTGGTTTTCTTTTAAAGTTTTGTGCTTAATAAATATAAATACAACCAACTGTTAAGAATTACATGAGCAGTTATGGAAGAAGAAAACTTCATCTGTGACCATTCAGTGAAACTGGTTGCTCCACGACAATATAATCCATGTGTTTACTGGACAAATAATTACATGAATGGACAGTAAACTAGTGAACCAGATAGTTAATAATGTTTTTTGTCTTAAAAATCACATAAGAAAAAGTAACTTTGATGTTGTAATTTTCCAAACTATTAACCTTGTCTGTAGAGTGTATTTATGATGTGTGTGTATGTATACACACCCACACATATACACATACATACATACATATATATATATATATGTATATACATACATATATATGTACATACATACATATATATATACCCACAAGCACACACATTTAATGTACACATAAATGTTGTAAATATTCACAATATACACTGTAAAGATAAGGTTGATAGCCAGGAGAACTATTTTCTGACTGACAACTCATTTTAGACATTTAATAGCTTTAATGTATTCCTTAATGCAGCACCATTTAGAAAGGTACCATCTTAGAATAATTCTGGACATTAAACTTTTGAAAATGTCCCTATTAAAACAGTTGCTAGTGCAGTAGTTGGCAGTTCTTCTACATTTCTACTTGACTATCTTACTAGTGTCTGGAATTGTTATTATAAGTACCACCTAGAATATTTTGCAATGATTGAATATTAACTGTGTTTTTCATTTGATTTTGTCTACATGGTTTCAATCAGTGCATACCGCAGTTATATTTGTGCACATTAAGGAATATAAAATTATTGGGTCATCCCATAAATAATGTGGTATTTTTATACTTTTATTTTTCAAAATTAAGATAAACAAAGTTCTTTTTTAATCTAAAATATACTCTCCTTCATATTCTACAATGCTCTTCCACCTATCTGGTAGACTTGCAAGGCCCCTCTTCGAAAATACACTTTTCTGTGACAAAAAATATTCCTCCAGTACTGTTCTGACTTCATCTACAGAATTCATATTTTTTCCAAATGATTTTGAACAATAGGGAATAAATGTTAATCAGATGTGGCAATGTCCAGTGAATATTGTGGGTGGGGCATCGTTTCCCATTAAAACTGCTCCAGCCTTTGGAAAGTCACCCTCGTTGTATGTGGCCAAGTATTACCCTGATGAAAGAACACCTTTTATCATGAAACCAAAGATGGTTCTTTTTCTTTTGGTGCTGACTTAAGCCACTCAAGCTGCTTGCAGTAGATCTCCTTTGTTATCGTTTGGTTTGGGTTTAAAAGT
>NC_069004.1:13850612-13860839 GCF_001194135.2 Octopus bimaculoides | reverse complement strand
CATAGCCCACGAAACAGATAACACATTATGTGGGTGAAGACCTTCTTTAGCCTGGGGTGCTGTTGTTTCTCCTTTCCCTACCCACTGTCTTCAGTGCTTGACATTTTTATAGAGAACCCATTTCTCATCACCAATCACCATTTAGTCCAAAAAAAGGTTCATTCATGAGACATGACAGCAAAGAAGAGCACACTTTCACTCTCTGCACACGATTAGACTCGGAAAGTTTGTGAGGAACCCATTGACCCAATTTGCTGACTTGTCCGATGGCACACAGGTGTCTGGTTGACTGACCAGATCCAAGCTTCTCTGCTAGTTCCTCAACAGTTACAATGAGATTTTGTTCCACCAGGATTTGCAGGATGTCCTTGAGGAGCTCTACAGATCTTCCAGGATGAGGCACGTCTTCTAGACCTTAGTTTCCAGCTTGGAATTTCTGGAACCATCGTTGACACTGGCTTATGCTTATTGTCCAATCCCCATATACTGCATTAATATTCCTCTCACATTCCATTGCAGCGTTGCCTTTATTGAACTCATAAAGCAAAACATACCGAGTATGCTCCTTTGTCACTTCCATTATAGCTTTGAAAAATAACTGTTAAAATTGAACTGCACTCTTCAAAACTTGCACTAGTAATAAGTACAAAGTAAAATTATTACCTGCTTTTATAGTAAGTTGATGTAGGTAGTTTATCCCGTTCCCCTCTGAGTTTTAGTTCATGCAATTGAAAAACTGCATTATTCATGAGATGACCCAATACTTAGTGTATTAATTTATGTACTCTATAGGAAGACACCTGATCTTGTCCTTCTGTCATACTTTAGCCTTTCAGCACCTGGTCTAACTTCCTCTTACTCATACCCTCACACGCAGTTATGAGGTTTTTCTCATTCTCTCATTCTTTTCTGTCTTGTGACTTGCTTGGTGACCTCACTAGTGCTGGTGCCATATAAAAAGCATAAGGTGGTGGGCATTAGAAAAGGCACCTAGCCATAGAAGATATACCAAAGCTTATACTGGAGCTCAGCACAGCTCTGTCGTTTGCCTGATCCTGTCAAACTATCCAAACCTTACTGGCATGGAAAATGAGGCATAAGATGAGGATGAGGGATTACCATGGCAAATGAAAGCTATTAGTGGATATACGTAATACAACATATAGCTCAGATAGAAGTTGAAAAATTAGCTCTCAGTGTATTCAGTGCAAGAGAGAACCGGTAGTGATTTATCTCTGATATACAGACTTGTGACAAGACTGACACTTAAGCTATTTGGATTTGAAATCTTTATGCATCAAATAACTCCAAATTAATCTCTAAACTGTATTACATGTTACAGATAAAAATGATGGATCCTCATTCTCTCGGTCGAGAAGCTCCAGTATGTCCAGTCTCGAAAATGTTTCCAAAGAAGCAATCCAGTGTCTCAAATTTTCTGATTCATATACAAGAAAAACAGGTTGGTGCTTTTATATATGTTACTGCTGCTGTTGCTGTTGTTGTTGTTACTTAAGTTTTGTAAGTAAATATTAATGGCTTGACTGAGATAGATGTGACTATTTTATATAGCCTGTTCCAGCTAAAGATGACTGATGGTGGGAAAATATCTAGATGTGTGTTTGCCAGCTCTTGGTCTCCACTTGTTGATTTACACCAGTGTTGTTTCTGGTCATGCTGGAGCAGTGATATATGTAAATTGTCAGAAGTATTATTAATGAGAGAAATAGGTGTAAATATATACCAAATGAAATATGTTGGGCATGTGTTAACACACATTATTACAGACAGAAAGAAAGAGAAAAAAGCATGTGTGTAAATATATATACATGCATTTATATACATATATATATCCAGAAAAAGAACAAGCAAATACAGTGAGTATATTAATATTTATTCTATACTATAGCTCCATTTCAGCTGATTTTACAATGAGTTTTGCACATAGGTGCAGGAGTGGCTGTATGGTAAGTAGCTTGCTTACCAACCACATGGTTCCAGGGTCAGTCCCGTTACGTGGCACCTTGGGCTAGTGACTTCTACTATAGCCTCAGGCCGACCAAAGCCTTGTGAGTGGATTTGGTAGATGGAAATTGAAAGAAGCACGTCGTATATCTGTATATATATATATATATATATATATATATATATATATGTATGTGTGTGTATATGTTTGTGTGTCTGTGTTTGTCCCCCCCAACTTCGCTTGACAACTGATGCTGGTATGCTTACGTCCCCGTAACTTAACGGTTCAGCAAAAGAGACCGATAAAATAAGTACTAGGCTTACAAAGAATGAGTCCTAGGGTCGATTTGCTCGACTAAAGGCAGTGCTCCAGCATGGCTGCAGTCAAGTGACTGAAACAAGTAAAAGAGTAAAAGAGAGTATGAGTTAGGGAAGAACCTAAGGCAATAGTCATCAGAGGATCTAATATGAAAAGTACCACAATGGCTCTCTACTGCTGCAGATCAGGAAGTGTCTCATCTGGTTTGTGAGTGTTGTGAATAAAAACAAAATGAAAACACTCATGGGAGACTTCTGAGGCAGAGTTCATTAAAAGTTATGTCGCTTGCACAAAAGTCAGAGTGCCCCCACAGTGTGAAGAGGTAACTGCTTGCAAAGATGGGGGCTGCAGCTTGTGTGCAGTGTAGGATCGATGTGTCTGTGTGCAGGAGATGGGGATGTGGGAGGAGGAAATGGTGAGGAATTCAAGTCTTAAAATCAAATGTGAATATGTATGTATGTATTTGTAAAGTTAGGTGTGATAAACATTATGATGACCTCTCAAACAGTGGTGGTGACAAGTACTGATGGTGGAAGCCCTAATGTTTATCAAGGTGCAGTCTGCAGATATTCAGAAGGACTGGTCTTAACACTTCAGACCCATATGCTGCAGCAGAAGCGTTAAAACCAGTTCTTCTGATGGTGTAAAGCAATCATGGAAGTGCCACATAAAAGCGTCAGCACCCATGTGGAATCATGTAAAAGTACCTGTGCAATGCCATGTAAAAGCACTCATGCAACACCACATAAAGCATCTGTGCAGTGCCACATAAAAGTGCTCATGTCACACCACATAAAAACACCCAGGTCACTTTGTAAAATGGTTAGTGTTAGGAAGGGCATCCAGCTGTAGAAACCATGCCAAATTGAACTGAAGTCTGGTGCAGCACCCCAGCTTGTCAGCTTGGACAATGGATGTTAAATGATGTTGATGATATTTTCTTTCATGTGGGCATGAACAGAAAACTTCCCAGGCACTTATTCCTCACATTCTGAAGGCACTCAAGCTTTTTAAGCCCAGGACATAACTCTTGATGAATTCCCCTTTGAATTTCTCCCACAAGTGTTTTCATTTCATTTTTATTCACTGCACTCACAAACAAAATGCTGACCTCGAGTAGCAGAGAGCTATCACCATACTTTGTTAAGACAGCTGAACGGACCCATAATACAGGACGATGATTCTGTGTGTGGAGATCTAAAATCAACAGTAACAGTCACATATCTAACTGTACACAGAATATTTACTATCCACGTGTGTGTAGTGCTAGTGGCATGAAAAAAGCACCAAGTACACACTGTAAAGTAGTTGGCATTAGGAAGAGCATCCAGCTGAAGAAATCATACCAAAGCTGATATGGAGCATAATGCAGCCCTGTGGCTCATCAGATTGTCAAACTATCCGAGTCATGCCAGCATGGAAACCAGATGTTAAACAATGATGATGATGTGTGTGTGTGTGTGTGTATGTATACATGCATACAAATATATGTATTTATATGTGTGTGTGTGTGTATGTATGTACATTACTCATACTCCCAATGCCTTATAACAAACTGTAAAATAACTCTTGTATAAGCAGTTTTTTCTTTGTTTCCAATTGCCAGATAGTTACACCTGTCCTTGTTTATGGGTCGGCACCAGTTTAGGATCCGTCTTAGTCATTGTACTTAATCTTCCTTCGCAAGAACAAAGAAATTTCCAGCCTGTCATTGTATCTCCAAGTGGTGAGTTTTCTTTTATTAACTATTTCAAGCCTCTGTTTTTAAAACTTCCTTGACCGTTTTCTGTGTATAACAAAATAACAAGGCATAGCAAAAAATATGACTAGATATAATAAAAAAAAAAAAATGTGACAAGATTTAGTTTTAAAAAATATACATATATATCCACACACACACACATATATACATATATATACAGAGATATATAGACATATACACACACACACATATATATACATATATATACAGAGATATATAGACATATACACATACACACACATATATATATAATATACACATACATATACATATCTACATTGAAAGACCACAAACTTCAGTAAAAGAGTATTTCTGGGTTTTTTGCAGGAACCATATTCAGGCTAAAAGGTGCCATTCTTACCATGTCATTCTTGGATTGCAATGGTGTTTTAGTTCCCGATGCCTCAGTTCAATGGGAAGATAAGTCAAAGTTGAAAATAGATCCAAGAGATGCGCAAGCACAAAGTAAGTATAACTTGGTACCAATATCTCATAAATATTTGTGAGAATTTCTGCAATTTTCAAACTATACCCAAGAAGACCCAACCACCACAACAGAATTGAGATCCTAAAACCAAAGTGCCACATAAAAAGCATTGGTGTGGGTGCTGGTACTATGTAAAAAGCACTGGTGTAGGTGCCACATAAAAAGCACTGGTGGTGGTGCCACATAAAATGCACTGGTGGTGGTTCCACATAAAAAGCACTGGTGGGGGTGCCACATAAAAAGCACTGGTAATGGTGCCACATAAAAAGCACTGGTGGTGGTGCCACATAAAAAGCACTGGTAATGGTGCCACATAAAAAGCAGTGGTGATGGTCCCACATAAAAAGCATTGATGATGGTGCCACATAAAAAGCACTGGTGATAGTGCCACATAAAAAGCATTGATTATGGTGCCACATAAAAAGCATTGATGATGGTGCCACATAAAAAGCACTGGTGATGGTGCCACATAAAAAGCACTGGTGGTGGTGCTAAGTAAAACGCACCCAGTACACTGTGTAAAGTGGCTGACATTAGGAAGGGCAACCACCCATAGAAACCAAGCCAAAACAGACTATGGAACCTGGTGCAACCCCTGGCCTTGCCAGTTCTTGTCAAGCTGTCCAATCCATGCCAGCATGTTAAATGCTTAAATGTTCATGATGATGATGATGATTCAAACCAAATTTTCAAAATATAATCTATGCTATGTAATCATTATCGTTTTACTTTCATGACCCAAATTGTTTCTACTCAGTTGAATTGCCATCCCTGTAATTCCTCAGAATTCTTCAACCTTCTCAGTCTTACAGCTAAAGCTTACCTCAACAAACTTTCTGTGTCTAATGGCACTTGGGTCGTACTTGTAGTTTACTAGGAAAGATGCTCAGCCGAATTCCTCATTGATGTAGTTGGAGTTGGAAAACCCCAAATTAAAATCTGGTGAAACTAGAAACAACCAGCTAATCCAAAATAAATATAGGTCATCATTGCAGAGTTAGACCATTTACAAATGTCTGCATGTAGGTAGATAAGTGAAGGCGCATGGCTCAGTGGTTAGAGCGTCGAGCTTACGATCGTGAGGTTGTGAGTTTGAATCCCCGACTGGGCTGCATGTTGTGTTCTTGAGCAAGACACTTCATTTCACGTTGCTCCAGTTCACTCAGCTGTAGAAATGAGTTGCAACGTATCAATCTTTCCCTTTCCCTTGGATAACACTGGTGACGTGGAGAGGGGAGATCGGTATGCATGGGCGACTGCTGGTCTTCCATAAAAAACAACTTGCCCGGACTTGTGCCTGGGAGGGTAACTTTCTAGGTGCAATCCCATGGTCAGTCATGACCGAAGTGGGCCTCAGCATATAGATAGCAGTGTTTTAGATATTGCTTTGAATTTTGTTGATGTCGTAAGAATTTGTGAACTTTGAAAGAATGTGAAATAATTCCTTTTTGTAACAGTGGATCTTGAAGCACGCATAAGGCTATAAATACTGGTTTCAAATTTTGGCATGAGACCAGCAATTTTAGGGGAGTGGTAAGTCAATCCCAGCATTCAACTGGTACTTATTTTATCAACCCCAATGTTCAACTAGTACTCATTTTATTGCCCCCCCCCAACATTCAACTGGTACTTACTTTGTCAACCCCAGCATTCAACTGGTAATTACTTTACTGACCCCAGCATTCAAGTGGTACTTACTTTATCAACCCCAAAAGGATGAAAGGCAAAGTCAACTGTGGCAGAATGTGAACTCAAAATGTAAAGATAGACGAAATGCCTCTAAGCATTTTGCCTGGCATGCTAACAATTCTGCCAACTTACCATTCATTAAGCTATAGAAAAATGATAGTATCTAAAGCCAAAAGTAGCCCTCGGTTTTTTTCTATCCAAAAGGGTTTTTTTCAGCTCAGTATTTACATGCTATTATTTTTAGCGTTGTATATGTTTTGTTGCTTTAAATAGCTTTTACGAGCAATTTTTTTACTACAAAGTTCAATGCACCCAAACACTTCCAGTGTAGTTCACGTCACGACATAAAGACATAAATTGCTTACAGCTTGTGAGGTATTGCAAATTTTAGATGATGATGATGATCAACAGGTAACTTAAAATCAGTTGAAGAAGTAAGAGTTTAAATGAAAGAATATAACGATGTCTCAAATGAAATTGTGGTTCCCAGTCGGCTGATGCTTGTAGTGATGCAACATTGAAGTTAGATTCACAGGTTGCCAATTCCAGATAATAATCTCAGATTTTAAGTGTTTCTTATTTCTTTATTGCCCACAAGGGGCTAAACATAGAGGGGAGAAACAAGGGATCAAGTCGATTACATCGTCCCCAGTGCGTAACTGGTACTTAATTTATCGACCCCGAAAGGATGAAAAACAAAGTCAACCTTGGCGGAATTTGAACTCAGAACGTAGCGACATACAAAATACCGCTAAGCATTTCGCCTGGCAAGCTAACGTTTCTGCCAGCTCGCCACCTTAAGATTTTAAGTGTTTCTATTTAGTAGTTTTCAATCAGTTTGATTTTATTTGAGATGTGCATTTTTATGCATTCTGAATGTGAAACTGTTACAGGTATTAGTTATCTCCCCATACTCAGGGCTGAATGCTGATAGGGTTGAAACAGAGACCAATCCCCTCCTGCCATTCCTTCCCATGACCCAGGGAGTAAGTTTTTGTGCAGTCATTCAATCTGATTGCATTCACAGCCATACTACTCTCAACTAATTCCTTAGTAGTTTCATAAGTGTTATTTAGTTTAATTCTAAACTTTAGATAATATATTCTTCTCCCTCACATAATGAGAAAGCAGTGACTACAATCTGAAATAACCATGAAAGTACTTTACTGAGCCAGCTACTATCCCTGTGACTATGGTTGCATAACAAGAACAACTTGTATTGCCACAGTTACATATATTGTCAATACGTGTGCGATCAATCAGTGAACTAATTTATAGCATATCAGCCGCTTTAATGAAGGATTGAGGGATCAAATCATACCAAGGGCAATGACTGTTAACTCTATCTCTCTCTCTCTCTCTCTCTCTCTCTCTCTCTCTCTCTCTCTCTCTCTCTCTCTCTCTCTCTCTCTCTCTCTCTCTCTCTCTCTATCTATCTATCTATCTATCTATCTAATGTAACCTCGTGGGCATCGGTACCATTTTCCTCTTTCTCCGTTTTTCCATTCTCCAAACTTTCCATCTTTCTGACGAAAGGCTACTCCCGAAACATCATACACTCTCTCTTTCCTTTCCCGAGCGTCCAATAACACTATCCGTATCACGTCCTCACTTTGTTGCTTTTTTGTTATTGTTTTTTTGAACCTATATATATATATATATATATATACACACACACACACATACATATACATACACACACACACATATAGATATATGTGTGTGTGTGTGTATATATATATATATATATATATATACATACATACACACACACGTACATACAGCCATACACATACAGGTGGGTGTACATGTGAATGATAAAAGCAGTTGACATTTATTGTAGAAGCCCCACATTACTTGCAGTTTTGTAGACATAAAAGCATGTCTAGCTTATCAGATGTTCAGAGACAGGGTGAAGAGGAATGAATCTAGCTAAGAAGCAAGATTGATGGTGGGGGAGAAAGAGAAAGAAACCACAATAAATAGATTTCTGTTGCAGTAGAAAGTATACATGCATATATGTGTGTGTGTGTGTGTGTGTGTGTGTGTGTGTATATATATATATATATATATATATATATATATATAAAAATACAGTGTACATTTAAACACATAAGAGGTACCCATCATAGGATTCTTTGCATGCTAGAAGGAGCAGCCAAACTCCAAACCACTATCCCTAATAGTGGTTTGTATTTTGGCTGCTCTTTCTAGCATGCAAGGAATCCTATGACAGGTACCTCTTATGTGTTTAAATGTACACGTCACCACCAATGTTGTCCAAGAATCGATATTTTGTTGTGAATTAGGGTTAAAAGAAGGGTGAATAAAGAACTTTGTGGTTAAATATTTTTTTCAGGCTCTGCAACGCAAGTGAAAATCTTAAAAATCACTATTTTTGGTCAAATTTTGGATTTCATGGATTATAAGTCAAAATGAATACATATTTCTACATAGAAGAATGCAAAACAGTAAATATAGTATCCTTAAGAGGTTGCATACCAAGTTTCAATACAATTGACTAATAGCTTGAGGTTCTGCATTGACTATAAAGAGAACAGGAGTGTGAACTTCTCTCCAGTGCCGCTGCAATGGTAGTGTGTGGACGTACGTTGTACATGTGTGAAGTTTTCTGCTTTGTACCTTGACTTTAGGCCTTTGTATTAAAATTAACGATTGTGTTAAATTTAGTGTTGTTTACCTTTAGTGATGACTCATAAGCCAATAACACGTCATTATACTGAATGCCCAATATTTGGTACTCCATGTGATCTTAGCAAGCAAGTTTTGCCAACTTACAAGGACGTACTAAAATGTGTTTTATTTAAACGAGAAAAAGAAAGAATGTAGTTAAGAAAGATCCTTCAGTTAAACAAATTGTCAAAATTGTAGCAGAAAAGATAATTCTTCTTTGGCAAAAGGCATCCATCCCTTATGTTACGATTAAGTCAGTTAAACTGAAAATTTTAAATTTTAAAGTACCGAGCATTACTAAGATCTTTGAAAAATAGAAAAAACCATGCCATCATTTCAAACAAAGTATAATGTGTTTAAAAACAATACAACAAAGGATTCATTTGACATTCCCTGCTGCAAGTACAACTCCTTTAAAAACTAGAATTATTTCAAATAAATTGGAAGTGTTAATTATTTTTATCACCAAAATGTGTCAAGAATCAAAAATTGGTTTACACATAATTTTATTTTAATGTGTGCGTGATCTAGACCTAGGCACATATCCATCCAATTGCAACTAGTGAGGGCTATCTTGATAGATGGGGGTGCTGAATAGAACTCTAAAAACTGTACTGTTTATAAAATTTGATTACATCTTTCAAGAAAATTCACAACACGAAATAATACAATCAGGTTACATTTATTTAATACAACTGCTATTTACAGCAATGCAATGCAAAAACTTTAAGAAAATCATCTTTGTCTATACTTGATTTGTATTTACTAAGGGAAGCAAGTATCACAAGGTTTGATTTTCACTGGTGCTTTATATTTCATTGAAAGGGTGTCGTAATTCGAGTTATTTTAATGTGTGTAATCTAGACCATGTTTGTTCCCCAACCACTGCTCAGTTCTGCAAAAGAGATGAATAGAATAAGTACCAGGCATAAAAACAAAATAAGTACTGGGGTCAATTAGTTCGACTAAAACCCTTCAAGGCAATGCTCCAACATGGCTACAGTCAAATGAGTGAAACAAATGAAAGAATAAAAGAATAAACCATTTATTAAACAAAATATAAGCTAATAAATTTTAAGATATGACTTTTCATGCTCTATCATTTTCTGAATCAAGTTACATGTCTTGGAACCAATTTCTGATGTAAGTTGAGGTACGCTTGTGTGTGTGTGTACATTACACACCCACTCTTTTCCATCTTAAACTGAGCATCAATCTAATGCATTCACTGTGTACATCCCTTTGACTTTTGCTGTTTTGTTTTTATTTTTGATTTGCATATATATATATATATATATATATATATATATA
>NC_069004.1:13830619-13844721 GCF_001194135.2 Octopus bimaculoides | reverse complement strand
TATATATATACATATATATATACATAATATATATATATATGATGATATTAAATGTTTGATTTATGCAATTCCAGAAACCAATGCTGGGATAAACTATAAAAAAGTGTCCCCAACGACAGTTTTAGAAGTTAGTGATCGGCAATTTGCAATAATCTGTTCAGAAAAACAAGCAAGAGTACGTATCTTAATTTATTTCACCTTCTCCTTCTGTGTAATTGTTTTGTTTTGAATATTTTACAGTTTTTTTTTTTTCTATTTTCTTTATATACATCAACTTTATTTATTTACATAAACTGTTATCTATCTAACTGTTTGCATGTTTATTGGGTTTAAAAATCTTTTTTTTATATATTGTGCACTTGTGAACAAGACACCATTGTTAATGATAGATTTCTAACACATTAGTAACAGGTTTATTGCATTTATGGTGTTTGAGAGATATATAAATTGTGGAAACTATATGGAAGCCCATCATGCATGCACAACTTTCAATGATGTAAACATTGATGAGAAAAACAATAAAACTAGCATATTCTAATGAAAATCATTTATGTTACTATTTGCCAAAGTTATATTCTTTTATTTTTTTTCAGTTGTAGTATTGCAGCCATGCTGGAGCACTGCCTTAATTTATTTTCTTTCAGTTTTGTTGTCACTTTATGGCAAGAAGCTGATCTTCCTTGAGTGTATCTTTGAATGGTGGGCTGATACACTATTGTTGTTAGGAGTTGATCCAATGTATTTTTTAATGCTTCGGTGGTGGTCCCTTTTATATTTCTGATTTATTTAGGTAGGCATTTGAGCAATTGAAGACCTCTAAATATCAGACTGGTACAATAAAGTGCTTTTGTTCATAATTTCAAAGGTGATATATTTGGAAGCTGACTCTCTACCAGTTCATGCATTAAAATTTTCTCTAATGCCAAAGTGTGGATTGCCCTTCCAGGATTTTCCATACATATTTGATAATATATCTCTCTCTTCAGTGTTCAAGAGAGTCCTTTGTCATTTTCATGTTCTTAAATGCACTGGATTATCTGAAGTATGGTTGTCTGCACTTAGCTATATTTTTCTCATGCAGAATGTACCCTTGGAAAATTTTCCAATATCATTATTTTAAAGTCATCACACTGTTCTATTCCCTTTTGTGTCATGGCAGTTCTTTAGTCTTGCCTGTCAGAAGAAAACTTTGTACCACAAATAAAAACACACAGTACACTCTGTAAAGTGAATGGTATTAGAATGGGTTTCCAACCATAGACAACCTGCTGAAACTGAGACATTAGGGCTCAATGCAATCCACTGACTCCTAACAAACTGTCTGACCCATTACTGTATTAGAAGGCAAATATAAAATAAGAACAAAGAGTAGAATGAATGCATGCATGGCTAAAGAAGCAGTATATAAGTTAGACAAACAATAAAGAAAATATCCAATAGCAAGTTGTAGAGGTGTATGGCTTAGTGGTTAGGGTGTTGGACTCATTATCGTAGGGCTGTGGTTTCGATTCCTGGATCAGGCAATGTGTTGTGTTCTTGAGCAAAACACCTTATTTCACTCTACTCTGGTCCACTCTGCTAGTAAAAATGAGTAATCCTGCAACAGACTGGTGTCCCATCCAGGGAGGAATATAAAAGCATCAGAGAAACTGGGAAACCAGCCCTATGGTCCTTTTAGAGTAATGTAGACTAATTATCCAATACTAAATCAATATTAAGTGTATTGATAGTTTAAGTAAAAAGAACCTAAATGTAATGTACTTACTATAAATGATTTTCTTCTTGAAAGATATCTGGTGCTCTAACAACTCTGCCAGTTTGTCACCTGTCAATTGTGTATTTCTTCTTTATTTGTTATTATGAAATAGTGAGTTTGTTTCCCGGACAGGGCAGTGTGCTGAGTTCTTGAGCAAGTTACTTTATTTCATGTTACTCCAGTTCACTCAGCTACAAAAGTGAGTTGCAACATCACTGGTACCAAGCTGTATTGGCCTTTGTTTTTCGCTTGGATAAAATCAGTAGTATGGAGAAGGAAAGCTAGTGTGCATGGGCGACTGTTGGTCTTCCATAAACAATCTTGCCCAGACTTGTGCCTTGGAAGGGAACTTTCTAGGTGCAATCCCATAGTCATTCATGACCAAAAGGGATCTTTATTTTACTTTTAAATATATGATGAACTCTTGTTGTATCAATTTCAATGTAAGACCATCCAGATAGTCTGCCAACTCCTTGAATTAGCATACTAGTGGCTGAATATTCCATAGACAGATAGCCTTAATGCAGTTCTCAGGTAGAATCACTGACACTTTGTCACACAACCTTGTCACAGACTGCAACTAGTGCCTGACAAAGTTGTACCTCTGAATTACAGGTACAATCCATCTATTGGGCTTCTACACTGTCTCCATTTTCCCAAAATTGCTTACAGCACTTGGGTCATCCTGAATCTATGGTAACTGCACTAACACAAGATGCTACACAGTGGAATCAAATCCAGTTCCTTATGGTTGTGAAATAAATATCATAACCACTAGGCTGTACCTGTTGTTGGTGTCCTCATAGCTCTTCATTGTCTCTTGTTGATATACATCTTAAATGTCTGCTGTTCTTTCTCTCTGTACAAGCAAGATACTGACATTTCTGCCCCTTTGTTTGTTTCCAGGTTATGTCCTTACCTTCTCAGACGTGTGCATACAAGGTGAAGATCACAGAAACTTCTTTTGTTGTTAAATCAGAGATTGTGTCAATCAAAGGTAAGTTTATATGTCCCAGTCTTTTGTGGAGTGTGTAACAATGTGAGGGGAGAGGAGAGGATGGGTGTCAGCTTTGGAATTGTTGCAAAATTGATTAGGTGCAGGCATGGCTATGTGGATAAGAATCTTGCTTTCCAACCATGTCGTCTTGGATTCAGTCTTACTGCACGGTACCTTAGACAAGCGTCTTCTATCATGGGCTGACCAAAGCCATGCAAATGGATTTAACAGATGGAAACTAAAAAAAAAGCCTGCTGAGAGGCGAATACAGTCTGCTACAAAGGCTTTTGGCTCCCTTGAGAAGCTTCTGTAGAGAGACTGATAGAATAAGTACCAAACTCAAAAAACACACACACACACACACACACACAAATCAATTACTGAGGTCAATTTGTTCAATTAAAACCCCTCTGAGGTTGTGCCCCAGCATGGTCACTCTCCAAGTAAAAGATACTCCTTAAATTGCACAAAATTATGGTCATTCCTGTAACAATGTTGATTATCCACCAAAATATAGGATTGGTATTCTTTGAGAGTCACATTGTCTCATAATAACCATGATGTACCTCAATAAGAGATGGTTACAAACATGACATACCTTAATAAATGAGAGATTGGTATGTAAAACTACTTTCCTTATTTAACATCAATAAAATTTTGAGTGGATACATTTGGTTTCTACATTAACCCTTTAGCATTCAGATTACTCTGTTAAATTTAAGGCTCACTTATTGACTGTTTTGAATTAATCATGCATTATCTCGTAGCTTCAAGAATTCAATGATGCAATTGTTTATTTTTAGAATGGCATTATAGGGTAAGTGTAAGAGGCCTGATTATGCTGGTTTGAACATAAAACAGATAGATTATTGGATATGGCCAATTTAAATGCTAAAAGGTTTAAAGGGCTATGTGATAAAACTGGAATGATTGTATCACCAAGCAAACCTGAGAGCTAATGATGGAGGGAAAAACTTTAAAATATTTTACCAATACAACTTCATCTTCAAATTTTAATCATATTCAAAATTTAATTAGAAAAGCCATTAATTTTAATGAAATAAGATAAGCTTTCAAATGTTTATTTTTTAAATTGAATTTTAAATTTTGAATTCACGTGCCAAGTGAACTCCCTTTTTCTCCATAAGATTCTGTCCTAAATAGTGCAACCATCCTACTTTTAATTTATCAGAGATTTTTAATTTTTTTTTTTTTTTCTATTCAGTTTTTAAAAGTTCTATTTTATCACTCGACAATTTCAAATTTATAGCAGAAACTAAAAATTTTCATAGAAATCTTTCATTCTGCACACAAATCTTAAAACTAAACATTTTTTATAAGTGTTTTTTTTTTAATAATAAACTCACCATTACCACTACTACTACTACTAATAATAATAATAATAATTATTATTATTATTGATGAAATGCTTTGTGATATTTCTTCTGGCTTTACGTACTGAGTTCTAATTCTATTGAGGTCAAATTTGCCTTCCATCCTTTCAGGGTTGATGAAACAAGTACCAGTTGAGCATTGGAGTTAATGTAATCAACTAGCCCCACTCCCCAAAATTTCAGGCCTTGTGCCTTTAGTAGAAAGGATTATTATTATTATTATTATTATTATTATTATTATTATTATTATTATTATTATAACATCTACCTCTTACAGATAGTGTCTGTCTTGCGTGTTATGTTGCAAATGGTCGCATCGTAACCTTCAGTTTACCCAGTCTAAAACCCTTAATGGACGCTCCATTCCAGCCTCTCACTGAGATAAGGTAAGTTCTGAGTTCTTCCATTTTGTACATCTTTTATTCTTCCTTTCTCTTTCTGTTTAATTCTTTCATTCTGTATATGTTTCATGATTCCATTCTGTATATTATTCATTCATCCATTCTGTACATCTTTCATTCTGTACAACTTTCTTTCTTTCTGCTGACACATCACAGCTGTATATTCGCAAATATATCAGAGGAAAATTATAGCAAAATTAAAATTTTATAGCTATTTATGTACCATATTTCATGTAAATACATTAGTACTGTACAAATAATATCTCTTATGGACATACCAAGTTTAAAAATACAAAATATACCAGAGGGAGATGAAAATAATCCCAGCAGCAACTAGCAAGAACACCAAATGCTTTTCAGCCTTGTTAGGACTTGTCAGCGTAATGTACTCACAGACAGTCACATACATAAGTAAGATTCGTCACCTCCAATACATAGGAAATAGGGAATAAACTTTCACTGATATTGCAAATAACTGCCCCACTGAATAGAAATCCATTATATGCAATAGGAACAGTATTAAATTTAAATAATCATTTATATATTGATGTATACACATTGTTGAAAAGCAATTTACTGTAGTATTCATCCAGAGATAACATCTCTGAGTAATAGTTGTGGAGTTAAGAAGTTTGCTTCTCGACCACATAGCTTTAAGTTCCCACTGCTCACCACCTTGAGCAAGTATCTTCTATAGACTTAAGCTGCCCAAAATTCTATGATTGAATTTGGTAAAACCAAACTGAAAGAAGCTCATCACACACACATATGTGTGTGTGTGTATGTGTGTTTATATTTGGGTTGTGTGAAACAGTGTTCTTTCTTGTAAATTCTCCTGTCAACAAATCACTTGTTTATTTCACACTTTCAAAAGATTTGTGAAACAAAAGATCTTTTACTTAAAAGACAGGTTAATGTTCAAGGAAGGAAGTGCATCCAGCTGTAAACCTGTTGCCTCAATAATGTATTCATTAATGAGAAAATGGGCATAAAACAGACAGACAGACCAACAGATAGACATATATAAACATAGACAGATGTATAAAGATAGAGATAGATTCATTCATTCTTCACTTTCTACTGTGCTACCTTTACTTTCCATTAACTTCACACCAAAGAGGAATTCTTTCATTTTTAATATGAAGTAACTACATTGCTGTTTCTCTTTCTTTTTCTTTTCTATATTCCCACAGAGTTGCACGAACCTTCTGCTTCAGCAACAATGGTCATGCTATGTATCTTTGTACGCCTACAGAACTTCAAAAAGTTACTTATTCTGCTGAAATGAGGTAAGTCAACTCAAACTATTCTCATTTAATGATTAAATTCTACCGAAGGATCTATTTTCTTGATGAACAATCAGTGGAAATTATATAATTGTGACACTGTTGTTAGAAGATTTAAAATTTTGACTTCAATGTCAGTAAACTTTTGAAATGTTAACATTAAAATTTTGAAATTAATTGCCAAAGGAAGTTTTTAAATATTTGTACTTTTTATGTGATTTTTAGTTGTTACCAAACTACCACACAACTCTGAATAATTTTCATCCATGTATTATGTATAGAAACAGGGTTAGTAATGTGTAAAACTATATGAACTGGGTACTGTCAACTGAAATATGGTCCGTAAAAATTTTTTAGAAAATGTCTAGCTTCACCTGACATATTTGAATCATTTCTGTAAGATTTCACTTTTGTCATCCTTCTTGGAGAAACGGAATAAGTAGGAGTTAATTCATATGACTATAATCTTCTCTGAAAAATTGGCTTCAAAACTAATCAGAAAAATTTTTGTTGAAATGAACTGATCAAACTGTGAACATTTTACTGCTTTCCCTAAAAAAAGAGCTCCCTGGACAAAGACACTTAACTCTACTGAAAGTTTTGTCTGATAAAAAATTAACATTTCAAATAATTAGCTGCTGTACTTAAAATGTTTTTTGTCAATGTGACTGTGACAATAAAGATGTTGATGAAACATTAAATGCAATCCATCTTTCTTTGCTTGCATAAGTTGGTGGAGTGGGTTTTTGTTCAGTCTGTCAGTGAAGTATGCTGAGTTACTCCCCTTGTATATGGGAACCGGGGGACACAATGTGATGGCAGCTATAAAGTTTGAGTTCTTGATAGCATTACTTCCACTGCCAAACAATTCAGCTGTGGGTGAGATAAGAGAATATTCTGTTACTCAGAACAGACTGGGTCAAGCAGTTATGTCCCTTAACTGTGTCCATTGTAATGACAACTACAAAACTTCTTTCGTATTTTAATCCTTTAGCATGCAAATTATTTTGTTAAATGTAATGGTTATTTATTCGCATTATCTCATAGCTTCTGTGTGAAACCAGATCAGGTCCATTTGAGCATATAACCGGTAAAATATATAAGGGCCAGATATGACCAATTTAAATGTCAAAGTATACATTTGTAGCTGTTGATAGTTAGAAATTGATATCAATGAATTAATCAGTTCAGTGTGTCTTTCTTTCATTCTTTCAGACAAAATCTTAATGAAATGCTTGGTGATCTTTTCCTGCCATGTGAAACTCCAGAAGCACCTAAACAAGGATTTTTCAAAAACCTATTTGGTGGTGGTAGTGTTACTGTTGACAGAGAAGAATTATGTAAGTAGTTCACTCCACTCTTCTTCAAAATAAATCCATCATCATCATCATCATATCATCATCATTATTATGGAGGCAGTGAGATGGCAGAAGCATTAGCATGCCTGCCAAAATGCTTAGTTACATTTCATCCATCTCCACATTCTGAGTTCAAATTCTGCCAAGATCAACTTTATCTTTCATTCTTTTGGGGCCAATAAAATGAGTACCAGATAAACACTGGGGTCAATGTAATTGACTGGTCCCCTCTCTCAAAATTTCGGGCCTTGTGACTATAGTAGAAGGGATTATTACCTCTGCCTTAGCAAAGATGGAGGTATTGTTTTCAGTTGTGTTTGTTTGTCCATGGACAAGATGGATTCAAATGAAACTTTCAGAGATGTTTGGCCTCGTGACTGGCACAAACTGATTAGATTTTGGAATCGATCTGGTACCAGACAACGATTCTGGATTATTTTTCCTGTTTTCTCACTTAATTTTTAAGAGCAGACAGGTTTATTTTTAGTATTCTCATTTGTGAGAGCAGTCGAGTTCATTTTAGATATTCTCATTTAAAAAATCATCTCAGGCTAATCATTGAGATGACATTGGTGTTGCCTTGGCAGAGGTTTGCACTCTTTGAGTGCTCTTGTTATTATTATTATTATGGACCTGGAGTGCATCCAAGTAGCAAAAACAGGAATATAAAATATGTATATAGGGTTCATTCATACATGTAACAACTAAACTTTGCTGTATATAATTTTCCTTAATTTTTTTTCTATTTAGCAACAGGGAAAATGGGAAAATAGATCTCAGTAGCTCTTGTTAGTGTTATAAATGTAAAGTAGTTCTACAGCACGTGGTTTAAGAGTACAGGTTAAATATAGAATACAAACATGGAAAATTCTATATATTTATTTGCAACCATAGAAGTGTAAACATAAAAGTGTGGAAATGTTCATTGATAAGTCATTTAAATAATGGATGTTGTAGAAATGTTATGAACAATGTACATAGATATTTTCATGTTTTCTTGCCAATGTAATTATTTGCATTGCTAGTTCAATGTTTGCAAATAAATATATGGTTAACATATGAAGAAAAGTCAGTCAAGTATGTGTGTGTGTGTGGTGTTTAACTCTTTAGCATTCAGATTATTCTGTTAAATTTAATATTTATTTATTCACATTGTTTTGAATTAATCATACTTTTTCTCATAGCTTTGAGATTTTGATGGTGTTATTGTATATTTTTAGAATTACATTGTAGGGTAGGTGTAAGAGGCTAGATCTTGACAGCTTGAGCATAAAACAGATACAATATTTGGCTGGATATGGCTAGTTTAAATGCTATACAGTTAATGGTTAAACTAACATTGAGGGTATGCTGAAATAAAAATGAACTGTTATCAAGAGAACTAATGTGAGCAAAATAAACCTTGACATGTGATTGCTGTCAGAATAAAATGTTAGAAACTGGGGAAGACTTGCTTGTGTCAAATAAATGCTGTCAACCCAAAAAGGAAGCGATGAGTAAAGTTTTCACATGTGTTTATAGAGAGATTGGGCTCCATAGATTACTCATCTCTGATTGGTCAAAACTACACACATGACGAGAATGAATTAAAATATCAGTAGTCAAAGTGGTGTCACTATAAATGTAACCAAATTCTACAAGTTATGAAGCCTAGCACACAATTAAGTTCAAATTGTCACCTGCATAACCTTAGTCTCTCATTCTTCAAACTTTGATTAAATAAGTTCCAGAAAGTCAGACACCATTACTTCAACTAAATCCCTTTTTTTGTAAATGTGTCTTTGTGCCTTTCTTATAAGTCATTATCATTAGAGAGTTGCAACCTTAGTGGGCAACAAAAGTTTGTTTCTTCCCCCCCCCCCCAACATGCAAACAGTAAAAAGAACGATGATAGTAAAATATGGAGCATTAGATGTGAAGATCTGTGGAAACTAAGAAAGGCAGATTGGAAAAAAGTCTGCTAGTTGGTAATGGAGCATGGAATGTAGAAAAGCTGTGGGAACTGCAAATGGAGGTAGACCAAAGTATGTATAAGAAATGTAAAACTATTCCAGGGTCTCAAATCTTTTTGACTTTGTAGTGAAATGGAGATCAAAGAATTACAGACACTCTTTCTCTGGAAGGTTAAAATTACAGATGTACTTTGTATTGAAATATCTTTAAAGCCATGTTTTAAAGTTGAAAGTTTAGGGGGAAATAATGCAGAAATCTATTGTTTATTTTGTTTTATTTATTATACTTGTGTATAACTAAATTATAGGGTTTTATTTTTTTGTTTTTTCAAGATTTCCAAGCATTGATATAGATTTTCTAAAGCCTTGAAGTTTATTTTTTAAAAATCTGCAATACACTGGATACTCTTTGTGGTATACCCGTGTTTGACGGCATACAAGTGGTACAAAAGTAAAATACCCAGTACGCTGTAATGTGGTTGGTGTATGGAAGAGTATCCAGCCATAGAAACCATGCCAAAGCTGACTTTGGAACTCAGCACAGCCCTACAGCTTGCATAGATCCTGTCAAACTGTGCAACCCATATCAGCATGGAAAAAACAGATCTTAACTGATGATGATGATGATGATGGCGCATGGAACTTTGAATGTGCAAAATCTGTGGGAGGGGGAATGATTCAAGTGTGATTAGTTGAATATAGTAGTAACTTTCATACAGTCTGGAGTACTGACGCCTTGACAAAGTGATTGAACCTTAAGGACGACATCTACTTAAAGACAACAAAATGGTGTGCTAAATACAAGGTATTAGTGATAGAGAAACATATAAGATGATGTGGTAAGTTTAGATCTTGGGCCTCAGACCAGATGAGATAGAATTTAGTAGAGGGGCAATATGCAGTGCATATATTTTATGACGTTGTGTTGTTCAAATATTTTTATCATCCCAAATTTCAGTCGGTGAGACCAGTGGAAAAGCTGCAAAAGGTATGGCCAAATTTATTGCTGGCTCTGGCGGTATGCATCATCTCACAGCCCAGTCTACATCAGTTGGCGGTGAAGTGGCTCGAACAAAACAGGTTACTATCTTTTCACTTTTCAACATTTCTTCCTTTTCTCTGCATTTGTATTTGCTGTTTTATCAGCATTTCTCATTATCTCACTAATTAATAAACAGGATGGCCCCTGAGAAAAAAAAAAAAACATTTGTGGTATTAATTTACATTCCATTATATTCTGAGTTCAAATACTATCAAAAAGATAAGAAGCAAAATTGACTTTGGCAGGATTTGAACCCAGCTTCTCTTTTGATCATGTCAGAGCCTTTAACCTTTTAGCATTCAGATTACTCTGTCAAATACAATGCTTTTTTATTCACGTTATTTTGATTTAATCATACATCCCTTAGCTTTGAGATTCTAAGGATGTGATTGCCTATTTTTAGATTAACATTGTAAGGTAGGTATAAAAGGCTAAATCTGGCTGATTTGAATGTAAAACAGATATAATATTTGGGCCAGATAAAGGTTAAAGACCCCCCCCCCTTTGGTCATGAATGACCATGGGATTGCACCTAGAAAGTTCCCCTCTGAGGCACAATTCCAGGCAAGGTTGTTTATGGAAGACCAGCAGTCACCCATGCATACCAGCTTCCCCTTTCCATGCCACCAAGGGAAAGGCAAAGGCTGATACAGCTTGGCACCAGTAACATCGCAACTCATTTCTACAGCTGAGTGAACTTTGACAACTTGAAATAAAGTGTCTTGCTCAAGAACACAACACACAGCCTGGTTCCCAAATCAAACTCACTACCTCATGGTTGTGAGTCCAATGCTTTAACCACTGAGCCATGCACCAAAGGGTTAAAATAAAGTACCAGTCAAGTACTGGAGTTATCAACACAATAATAATCAATTCAACTAATTATTCCTGTCCTGCGCAAATTTATGATAATTTTGTGTTTAGTGTAAAAATTTAATATAAAAATTATGTTGGACGAAATAGAGTTAGGCGTGGTGAGAAGTTTGCTTTCAAACTACATGGTTCTGGATCCAGTCCCACTGTGACACCTTGGGCAGGTATCTTCTGCGATAGCCCTGGACCAACCAAAGCCTCATGAGTGGTTTTGATAGGCAGAAACTGAAAGAAGCAGAAGTCCATCATGTGTGTGTCTTTGCATTTGTGCTTGTCCTCCACTACCACTTGACAACTGGTGTTGGTTTGTTTACATCTCTATAACTCAGTGCTTCAGTATAAGAGACCAATAGAATAAGTACCTGGCTTAACAAAAATAATAGATAAGTACTGGGGGTGGTCAATCCATTTGACTAAAACCCTTCAAGGCAGTGATCCAGGATGGCCACTGTCCAATGACTGAAAGAAGTAAAAGATGATACTGGATTCCTGTGAGTTTTCTTTAATGCTTCGTTACTTACATTACTAATTATCAAATCACATAGAAATGAAGGACACAACCTTATTCTATTTTACAAGTAAGTAATTTGTCACAGAAAATTTCTAAACTAATTTATCTCCCAGATTTTTTTAACTTTTTTTCTTTCTTTAGGATAATTAACAGATAATACTTTTATAATCTCTCTCTCTCTCTCTCTCTCTCTCGCTCTGTTTCTCTCTCTTTCTACATCTCTGTCTTTCTATATAACAAAACAGGAAAGTGGAAATGGTTTTAGTATCATTTATTCTCCATTACACTTATTTCATTTGCTAAGTTTTACAAGTTATATAGACATGTTGTTGTTGGCACTCTGTCGCTTACGACGTCAAACAGTTCCAGTTGATCCAATCAACGGAACGGCCTGCTCGTGAAATTAACGTGCAAGTGACTGAGCACTCCAGAGACACGTGTACCCTTAACGTAGTTCTCAAGGATATTCAGTGTGACACAGAGTGACAAGGCTGAGCCTTTGAATTACAGGCACAACAGAAACAGGAAGTAAGAGTGAGAGAAAGTTGTGGTGGAAGAGTACAGCAGAGTTCACCTCCATCCCCTGCCGGAGCCTCGTGGAGCTTTAGGTGTTTTCGCTCAATAAACACTCACAACGCCCGGTCTGGGAATCGAAACCGCGATCCTATGACCGCGAGTCTGCTGCCCTAACCACTGGGCCATTGCGCCTCCACTATAGACATTTAAAACTTTGTAATTCCTATTAGCAAATAAAACATGTGCAATAGAGGACAAAATGATATCAAAATTTTCCACTTTCCTATTTTGTTATACAATAACTGCAAATAATATTTCCATAATTCTCAATTTTAATATGTATTTTGGACTAACATACAGCAGCAATTGTGACCACATATTGGATTGTAATAATGGAATAAACAGATGTGCTTCAAGATGAAACAGCTAGGATTTACCTATATAATAGGATTTACCTATATAATACCTTGCTAGCTAGTTATCTGTCTGTGGTTGTAGTAATGAAAATACTTTTTTCCTTTGACCTTTCAATGCTATTTTTAACCTTTTCTCTCTATTTTTTGTAGTTGTTCCATGAACGTGGAGAGAAACTGGAAGGCCTAGAAGACCGGACACAACAGATGACTGCACAAGCTGAGAGCTATTCTCAGGTAGCCCATCAATTGATGTTAAAGTATAAAGACAAAAAATGGTACCAATTTTAGCTTATGGAACTTTTTACTCGTAGATCGTACACCAGCTGTTCAGCTCTCTGATCAGACGTAACACTCTAGTTTAACCACAACATGACAATTTACCGCTGGTTCGTTACTATGGCAGCAGAGTTTTACATTTTACAGCTTGCAAAGCTCCTCAGTTAAGTACCAGTCTGTTGGGAGATTGCCAAACATAATTGGCATGAGGGATTCCTCACTTCTCCATACAATTGGGCTAACACTTGTTTACAGTTGCTGACATTTTGAACTGAAACTAGAATCAATTCTCCAGTACCAACGCCATCAAAGTTTATATCTTCTTCGAGATAACAATTTTGCACTCCTTTAGAATAACTGTGGATAAAAAAAAAATGCAAAATTAAATTTGTGGCATCAATTTGCATTCTGTTTTAAAAAAAAACACTCCTTTTTTTGGGAGCAAGCGCTGACTGTTGGAAGTTTAAAGGCAACGTTTCCTAGTTGATAGAGCAACTTCGTCTTTCTTTAACTTTTAAAGCAGAAGTTTGATTGTTATTTTTTTTTTTTTTTTTGGTCAAATTAATTAAAACAACAAAAAAATAAAACAAAGTGAAAAAAAACACAAAAAAAAAAGAAATTAAAATACCTCTTAAAAGATTTTTAAAGATTTAATAAACTGGAATGCTTGACAGACGAACCGAATGCCTGAATGGATGATAGTAATGAATGGTCTTTACAAGAAGATAAATTTCTAAAACAAAAAAATTTTTTTAAATTTGCAAACTTATGAACTATCTGTGTTTACATCCGTGTGTATGTATATATGTATGTATATGTGTGGATACAACCACCCACACATATATATGGTATGTATGTGTATATATATATATATATATATATATATATATACACACGTACATACATACACATATATACATATATATATATATATATATATATATATATATATATATATATATATAAACACACATACAGGCATGAATATATATATATGTGTGTGTATATATATATATGTATATACCCACATTCATGTATCATACATAAACACACACACACATACATACACACATGTATACACAGTGGATATTAGACTTTATGGAAAACTCCTACACTTAAAATGAACCTTTATTGCAGTAAAGAGATCCTTGAGAAAGATTTTCTAGAAAGAAGTTTCCACTAAAACTCTGAAAACGGCTGAGAGAAAGCAAAAACAAAATGACACTTTGTTAATAAAGAGAAAGCGGGATCTCAAAGGATTCTTAAAGTATAAATTTGCCGTTGGGTTTTACGGCAAGTTTTCCTGTTGTTTATTCGCCCCCCC
>NC_069004.1:13818446-13828934 GCF_001194135.2 Octopus bimaculoides | reverse complement strand
ATACATTCACACACACACATACATACACTGCAAAGCCAATTCTTCACAGCTCCTCCTGTGCACACACACACACACACACTGTAAAGCCATTTTGATTCCTGCAATATTCTAACAAATTACATTCTTTAACTATTTTTGCCTATGCTCCCCTCTTTTGCACTCTTTCTTACACACACACACACACACACACACACACACACACACATAAAAACATACATTTTGGCCTTTTTAACTGCCTTCTTTTCCACCCATCCCTTCACTACTCCAATATCCTTTTCTCTCTTTTTCTCTCCCTCCTTCAACTATACATACTACATATAACTTGTGTGTGTGTGTTTGTGTGATTACTAGGATGTCAAACCTTAGGCTTACTTAAGCTCATCTTATACAGATGTGCTTTAACCCCTAAAGTATCCACATTACTGTGCATTAGTCACATTGTTGCGGATGTTCTTACATAGTATCTAGGGTAGAGGTTTAAAATCCTTGTCTACACACACACACACACACACACATACATACATGCATACATGTACACAAACTCTACCACAAATGTGTATCAAAGTAATTTCAAAGGTATGTACAGAGAATAATTAAACAGTTCATAATTAGCACACATTCCAACACATCTTTACACGTACATACACACAGAAAGACATCTATATACATTCATACACATACACACACATCTACATTCATCTGTCTTTATACCTTCGCTATTATTCACCACAATATTGTCACAGTTCACCTGTATCTTGAAAAAAAATCTCACTTGCTGGAAGCTTATTTCTTCTTCTCGTAATTAGTCGTTAGTCAATCAGTCAACTAGTGATTACTGGTTTTTACACTGGTCACATTAGAATATTTCTTTTCTTGTCCACTTTAGCCAGATTTCTCTTTCTTTCATCAAATTTTTAATATGAAGAATATGATAAAAACAAAAAAATTGCTTTTTCTCCATTGTTGAAGACTGTGTTGTAGGATTGTTCTAATTTGTCAAAGACTCTCATAGGATTGTTCTCTCTCATTTAAGACTGTCTTATAGAAAGAATTTCGGCTAGACTGCTGTCCCACAGATGTGTAGACATTGAATGCTAAGTGCAGATAACAACACAAGATGTTTCACCTCACACACAAACACACTACTTGCATGTGGTTTATATTTTTACAGAATATACATGTACATTCACAGATTTATACACACACACACACATATATATACACACACAGAGGCTTATCAAAAATATGTATTTGTATCATGTTTTTAACTACAATGCCACAACACCAATAATTTCTTACATAAAATCCATAAGCCACCAGAAGTTGGGTGGAAACTTGTTAACGATTTGGTCCGTCTGTGTATTTAGTATATATTCTGATCTGAAGACTAATCTTTAGAAATTCTGTGTCGCAAAAAGGAATCCAATAAATTAGAAAAAATCTAAACAAAAATTTCTACTTTTAAACTGGAATTCTTAGAAGGCTCATAGCTTCCGACTGACATTTTATTAGAGTCTCTTTATTCCAGCTTCTAATTTAGGTATTGCTGCACGGAGTTAGAGGTGTGTGGGTGTGTCTAAAGTAGTGTTTGGTGATAATGTGTGTCAGCTTGAATGTATTCAGATATGGGTGGCTGTGTATTGTCTTCTTTGTGTTGTAGTTTTTTAATCGTTAGAAAAGAAGGTTAATATTTGATGAAGTAAGAAACAAAAAATTCATGCACACACACGCAAACTACTAAAAGACAACACCATGTGTATTACTTAATTATATCACACACACATACATGAAAGCATACACATACACTATACCACATATATATATATATATATATATATATATACACACACACACACACACACACATTGTCTACTTATAGAACACTTACACTGTGAAAGCACATATTTTATATATATTGTTTGATGATGGCACAAATTATTTTGTTGGACAGTTAAGTTAAAACTAATTAAAATGGTTTGCATAATTAGATTCTGATAAATTTTCCATCTTTTTTCCTAATTAATCAAATGCAATTTGACTTTTTATACTTACACACACACACACACACACACACACCTTCTAAACATGTTTTGAAATCATTCAACAAGGAGTTAAGAAGAAAACTACAAAACATGTTTCTGTTTTTTTTAAAAAAAAAGGTTTTAAAAAATATTTGGTAAACTTAATTATCTCCCAAATAATTCCTTGTTAGGAATTTTCCTTTTGAAACAAAAATCTTGTTGCTTAATTTTTTTTTTTTTTACCTTTCAATTCTTGTATCCTGATTATTCTTCATGTGCTGTTTAAACACCAAGAAATTTAATATTCAGCAACACAAGAACACAAGAGACTACTAACCTGACAATGTGCAGTACAATATTAGATTATTCCAGGTATTTGGGACCACGCTAAATGTTCTCACTAACCCTCTTGAAGAACATATCTTTTTCATTGAATTCAGCACAAATTTTGATCATTTTCTTTACCAAGTTAATTTGTAAATAACCATATATTTTTTCCAGATACCCTCTCTCTCTCTCACACACATATATGAAATTATTTGAATTAAAATGTGATATATATATATACATATAAATATATATATATAATATACACTCACACACACACACACACACATATAATTGGTTTTTGGAACAGTGGATATTGAAGCAAATAAAGCTATGAATAACTGCAGTGTAAATATTGGGTTAAAAAGCCCTATGGATAGGAAAAGATTTTAATTCAATATTTACATGTTATTGTTTATAGCTTCATTTGCTTCAAGCCCCACCATTCCAAAAAAGCAATTTATCTCATATTCTCTCGAGGTTTATACAAAACTCTTACAACATGAACAATATATGTGGGTGTGTATATGTGCATGTGTGTGTGTGTGTATATATATATATATATACACACACACACACATAAGCAGGCATACAAATGCAAAGCAAGGTGGAAAACATAGTACTCAATTACCAAAGGTAGAGTAATATGCTTTCTATTAAAGCTGAAAAAATCGTCACAAACTGTTATTCAAAGTTTTGTGCTTGTCCGACAGTTGTGATCACAACTCTCTGACAAAAGGTAACATGAAACTCTGAGTAACAGTGTGTGAAGATTTTTTCCAGCTATAATAAAAAGTATATATATATATATATATGATAAAATGTGTGTGTATATGTATATATCACATTCCAGTTCTAATAATTTGTAACATCTTATTTTCTCTGACAATTCCATTCTGTAATTATAGTTCCTAGATTTTGATGTAATTGTATTTTTTTTTTTAGTTCTGTCTCATTCTTGTTTTCTCTTTCATTATTTTTTTTGTTTTGTTCTATTATTTTTAAATACCCTCTTTTTCGCAGTTGATGGGGTTGTGTGTGTGTGTGTGTGTGTGTGTGTGTGTACGTATGTTTGTGTATGTTTAAAAACAAGAAGGAAAGAAAAAGCAACCATCCAACTAAAGGCGAATGGTAGGTGAGATACTGCAGTTAGTGACAGTAGACAAGTCTTGTTGCGTAATTGAAGTATCAATGGTATACATTATTATTGTTGCTATTATTATTATTATTATTATTATTATTATTATTATTATCATTATTGTTGTTATTTATTAACTTTTGGTACACTGTAGGCACATCTTGTCACCATACAATTTTTCTCCCCTCTCAACGCAACACAATGCATCTGCAGCTACAGGGGGAAAAACTCATATGGTGACATGATGCGCCTAAGTGTGCTAAAGGTTAACAGTAATCATCATCATCATTATTATTATTATTATTATTATTATTATTATTCGTTCAGGATTGGTTAAGAGACCAAATGGTAGTGAGTGATAAATGACAAAGTATCCGCATGTGTGAGTCAGAAAGAGAAAGAAAGAAAGAAAGAGTATGCAGGCATGTGGCGTAGGGGTGGGGGTGTCCTGTTACTGTCTGGTGTCGTCCTCAAATCTGTCTGTTGAACAGCAACTCTGTGATGTCTTACAACCGGTAAATTGATAGATTTTAATTCTACTGTCTGAAGCTGCACACACACTTATACACACACACTTATACACACATACAATACACTCATATACACACCAATCATCAGCATATAAGCAAGCATGGAAATTCACTGTTTTTATACTTTTATTACATGCATGTATACTCACACATACACACATTTATACATGTACTAGGTACTCACACACACACACACACACACGCACATATATCAACAGTGGATCATATATCCAAAAATGAAGCACACTTTAAAAGATAGAGCAGTAATGCAGTTCAATACATGTCCGGTCATTGAGTGACCAATGGTCTCACATACATAAAGAGCTTAGATTTATAGACAACTCATCGACTCTAATGGCAGAGAGTATATCTCCACCATTAGAATCTGACAGTTGTCTATAAAGCTAAGTGTTTTATGGATGTGAAACTGTTGGTAACTCTATGACTGGACATATATTTAACTGCATGTAAAGATATATATATATATATAGATAGACACACACACACACATACATATATATATTAGTACAAGTAGAAAGATATATTTTTGCAACACATAAAATACTGATAGAACAGTATACATGGGATAATATCCCTTACAGAGCAGAAAAATCTGTCAGCAACCCATGGCTCGTTGCTGACCGATTTTTCTGCTCTGTAAGGGATATTATCCCATGTATACTGTTCTATCAGTATTTTACGCATTGAAAAAATATATCTTTCTACTTGTACTACAATACATTTCAGCGCTTCAAAAACAAACTTAGGTTTGTTTACATATGACGTAATATATATATATATATATATATTGGTCATCTCTCTGAGTCAGAAAAATGTACACTCTAAAAGAAAAGAAATTTTGAGCAGTTATACTTTTATATTGTCAAGTTGTGTTTTCTTGGTTATAGTTTAAAACCAGTCAGAAAGTCAGCATTGAATGCAATATTAGATGAGAAACCAATGGTTGCTTTCTGACTGGTTATATGCCATAACCAGGAATAGACCACTCAACAATATAAAAGTGTGCATGTGTGTGTGTGTGTGTATATATATATATATATATATGAACATTTATTTTGAAACATGCCTCTTTTACCCATGCAATCTTTCACTTTATACAAGACTCACGCAAATAGACATGTACACATTCATGCACAAACATACAAACAAGTCTGTGAACCCACATGCATACAAACAGATGCAATTATATATACATGCAGCATGTGCATTTTACATTGAGTAAAACTAACAATAAGATATTGTTCGCTACATTATAAACATAATTTATGCATTGTTGCAGTCAGTCTATCAACATAATTTATACACTGTCACAACCACATTATAGACATATATTGTTGCATTCACACTATCAACATAAATTATGCCTTGTTACTGTCACATTGACATAAATTATACATTATTACTGTCACACTATCAACATAATTTCTGCATTGTTAGTCACCTTGTTGACGTAAGTCACTCTATAAACCTAAATTATAATTGACATAAATCAGCTGTAATTTTCATTTGTCAAACTTATACCTCCAACTGCCTCCCTTTTTATCACTTACACACACACATACACACACACTCAGTAAACAGATTTAGTGTTGGTAAATCATGTGAAATGAGCAGTAATGATAATAATAATAATAATGTTGTTTTTTTTAACCACTGAGGATTCACAAATACAATGAGGACAGTACAGGACAGTAGTGTTCATACTAAATTTCACAGAAACTACACATGGGCATATAAATAAGCATACACATTTGTATCATCTCAAAGTTGACATTATTATAAATCAAAAGAAACTAGTTTTAGGACCAAAAAACAAAACGAGCTGACAGGATTACTTAGAACCAATGTAACACAATGTTTACCAGAGCAGGTATATTTATCCAATGAAAGGTAGGCTTTGTCACTTCAAACATTCTACATAATACAGAAGTACAATAATAAGAGCTTTACTAAATAGATTTTTGGGGAGGTTTTAATTTTTTTCCTGTTTCTATTTAGAGATTTAAATCTTACATGCATCACGTTAAACAAATTAATTAGCAGCTACCAAACACTACCCACTAAGTTGTATAAGTCTTACAACAACAACAATAATAATAATAATAATACTATAATGATGATCATTTTATGTTATCCCTTAAACTTTACATTACAAAGCAATACAAATTCAATGCAAGACTGACAGGAAGGTAGTTATTAATAGTATAAAGATAGAATAACAAAATGCTCATTATCATATACATATATTATTTAATCACAAGTGCTGGGACCATAACACAAGCCTTAATATTTTTTTCCTCAACTCAGTCCAATATTTTACACATCTGCATACACTATCATTACTGTCATTACTATTATTATTATTATTATTATTATTATTATTATTATTATCATTATTATTATTATTTAACACACCTACACACCAAACAAGAACAAAAACAAAACCCACAGACAATAAATATTGGCCTATAGCATATAAACAATACTAAACTGTTACAATACATGCATGCACCTCCTGTGTAAATATCTCATACATACGCACATATAATTAAACAAGGAACTTGCTACATGCAAAAAAAAAAAAAAAAAAAAAAAAAAAAAAAAAAGAAAGAAAAGAAAAAATTCTACAATAACAGTTTTGGTTATTAACTTCAACTTGTTTGATCTCCAGATGCAACAGATGCCATAATATCTTGTGCACTGCAGTCATGCAATCCTATGCACGAACGTTTTCTATTTTCTTGCAACATTCCTACCAAGTGTTTTTTTTTTTTAATTTTTTTTAGCCTCTGGCTTAACTATTTTTAACTTCACATATCATGTACCTCCTGGCCTCGCTGCAATGATGAAAGATCTACAGAGGCCAACGTTTAATTTGTTACCTTGTTTCACTCTCATTACTGTTTTGTGCTATATCTGTAAGGCAACTGACTTCCTACCAATACCTTGATTATTTTGGCTGGCTGCATGCATGTTGTATACCACACCATCTGCTAATTCTTCCACCAATGATTAATACATCTTTAGCTCAATAAATCAAACCAAAATGGAAAAAAAAATTTTTTTGGAAAAAAAAAAATGACAAATTCTTCAATAGCACCCTTCCTCATTGCATACCCAGTCATGAAATCAAGGTCCTTGCAAAAAAAAAAAATGTATAAATAAATTAAATAAATAAATTAAAAATTCTTCTGCAAATTCTAGCATCAGGTTAATATTTTTTCCTCCCTCTTGCCTTTAAAATTCCATTCCCTGCTGCAGATATGGTGGAGGAGACCAAAATGCATGTATAGTGTGTGCTTACAGCTTGCACGTGTGTTGCGAGTTGTCATGCTAGTGGCTAGCGTGCAGGCCGGCCAGTCAGCTGTCAGCTCTTCCGAGTTCTGCCCTTTCCCCGCCCTTGCCCCTTCTCTCACTCTCTCATCCTCCCATCCCCACTTCTCTCTCTCTCTTTTTCTCCCCCCAAACCCCCATCCCTCTTCCCAGCCACCCACCCAGCCCTCAACTGTAGGCGGCATATTTCTCCGGTCTAATAGTAGCCAGATCGTCCTAGTTGTGATAGTTGTGATCGAAAACTCTGTACAAAGCTGTAGAAACTGATGGTCAATAAAAACCTTATTGTTGACTTAGATGCTCACTGTAGCCTTTTTCTTGTCTTCCTCATCATTTTATTATTTTTTTTCTCTTTGCTCATGTTGATTTGTATGGATTTTTCTTTTACAGTCCACAATATTCCAGTTAAACCACAGTCCTGTCGGCAGACTACAGTTATACTCTTTACTCTTTTACTTGTTTCAGTCATTTGACTGCGGCCATGCTGGAGCACCGCCTTTAGTCGAGCAAATCGACCCCGGGACTTATTCTTTGTAAGCCTAGTACTTATTCTATCGGTCTCTTTTGCCGAACCGCTAAGTTACGGGGACAGAAACACACCAGCATCGGTTGTCAAGCAATGCTAGGGGACAAGACGGGCTTCTTTCAGTTTCCGTCTACCAAATCCACTCAAAAGGCTTTGGTCGACCCAAGGCTATAGTAGAAGACACTTGCCCAAGATGCCATGCAGTGGGACTGAACCCAGAACCATGTGGTTGGTAAGCAAGCTACTTACCACACAGTCACTCCTGCGCCTATATATATATATATATATATATACATATGCACACACACATATATTTATATTATATATATATGTGCACATATATATTTGTATATATGTACGTATATATATATTGACATAGATATGTTAGGACCACAGTTTGAAAATGGCTCACTAACTGCAGACCACAGACCCCAAAAGAAACTAGATAAACAGTTCAAAAGTGTTTTCATCTTTCTACTGGGAGATATGCAAATAAATAAGCCTGTTGAGTTCTTCACCAGCCATTGACCATCAAAGGCTTATTATTACTGTTCAAAATCTGTTTTCTGAGACGTTTTTGCATGCAAACATGCAGTGTGCATAACCCTTACAGAAACACACTTACCTATGGACATTGCTACAGACACATATCGAAGCATGTTTTATTTCTTTCAGACAGGAAAGAATGAAGTCATGGTCGAGTTGCTAAGCACATCTGTGAAGATGTCAAGGCTTTTACTCTATTGTCACATTCAGACTCAGTCTATAACATACTAACGATTTCAAAGCATAGAAGCACAAAATATAATTTTTAACCACTTCACGATTAATAAATTGTTTACTTTTTAATTAATGCTACAATGATCTGAGAGGATAATCAGATGAAGCGATGTCAAGAGAGTAAGGAGGTGTTATAATCTTTCCTCAAGTGACTTGGACAATATGTGATCTTGAATTAATTTGTATGCGCAATACTCCTTTACAGTTGACCAATGATGGGTGTTTTTCTGCAAATGTTTGTGCAATACTTCCAATGGACAATACTCTCCACATCGCACCAAATACAAAGTATAACTTTTCCAGGTGTGTCCTGGTTTGAGGATAGATTCTCCTTTTCTCATTGGATGCTAACCATTATCATTCTAGTTGAATATGATTGTAGGGAACACTTTCCATCAAATGTGATGATTCTACTCAAGAAAGGATTAGTAGCAAGTCTACTCTTCTATATCAAGCAGGGAGAAACTCGTTGATTAAGCTGAGAAGCATTCAGATGATGAGGGTCCCACAGAACAAGTATAGACATGTTTCCTTGTTTGTGAAGGTATTTTATATTCAAAGCACGACTTGACTTGAACTGCTTTGTTAATTCTCATGTAGTTTGCTTTGGATTTTCCTCAACTAGAGTTTTCAGAAGCTCAATATTTACAGAACTTTGTCATCCAAATTGAAGAGAGTGTGTGAGAGAAGAGTTTCCTGAGCAAAATTGCTGAATTATTGTTGGCATGTCTAAGCACTTACAATTTCATTTCCATATACAAAACAATACATATAAAGCCACTAGATGTGCTAATATTTCACATGATACCTCAAATTACAAAGGTGAATTTGGGGTAAGCTTTTGAAGTGTAAAGGATATTCTAACTAAATCAACATGTTAATTTACTTCTGTTGGATAACTTCAACTTCCGATATTCCAGAAGCAACATAATTTTAGGAATGTCACATCATGAACAGAATCTAAACTTGGTCATACTAAGATGATTCTCATAGGACAAATAATACTAACTTGACACAGCTAACATGTTGCCAGCTCTTCTCAGGGAAGGGACAACTGTAAATTGAGTCCAACTCCTGCTGCAGATATGCAACATTGGTGAAGTTCTGTATTTTCAGTGAGACTTTTGTATCGTCAGCTGAGGGTATATCTAAGAGGGCCACTATGAAAAGCAGTAGTCCCAAGACAGTGCCCTGTGGAACACTGCTCACTATTTGTGTTTTCATTGAGGTGGCTCCATTGGCCACTACTACCTGACTTCTATCCTTCAGAAAGTCATATAACCACTCTCCAAGTTTTCCAGCTATGCCGAGATCATGCAGTTTGTGGCATATCACACCATGATCCACATTATTAAAAGCTTTTGCAAAGTCAAGGTATATTACATCCACATTTGAGTTGTTGAGTAACTGCCTCAACACCCAATCATAGCGCTGTAAGAGCTGGGTCAGGCAGCTCCTACCTGGTCAAAAGCCATGCTGGGTATCACTCAACAAGTCGTTTTCTTCAAGGAATGTGATTAGTTTCCTACTGACTATCCTTTCCATGACTTTGCTGATGTGTGAAGTCAGAGAGATAGGCCTATAGTTTTTGGCATCTGCTCTGCTTCCTCCTTTATGGATTGGGCATATTATTCCTCCCTTCAGTTTGCTTGGTAGCCTGCCATTTGCAAGAAGGCTCTGCTTAGGGAGCTTGCCTCCCTTGTCAGTAAAAAAGACATTCCGCTATTGTGCTTATGAGTGGTTTCTTGCAGTACTGGTGCTGAATAACTACCGTCAGTTAAAGCTGCTAACAAGCCACCCTTATTATATATA
>NC_069004.1:13814784-13817824 GCF_001194135.2 Octopus bimaculoides | reverse complement strand
TGACTGACCGTGGGATTGCACGTAGAAAGTTACCCTCCCAGGTACAAGTCCGGGCAAGGTTGTTTATGGAAGACCAGCAGTCACCCATGCATACTGGCCTCCCCTCTCAATGCCACCAATGTTATCCAAGGGAAAGGCAAAGGGGCCGATACAGCTTGGCATCTGTGACGTCGCAACTCATTTTTGCACCTGAGTGAACTGGAGCAACGTGAAATAAAGTGTCTTGCTCAAGAACACAGCACGCAGCCCGGTCCGGGATTCGAACTCACAACCTCACGATCGTAAGCTTGATGCTCTAACCACTGAGCCATGCGCCTTCACATATATATATACACACACACACACACACAAGGGGTTGCTGAAAAGTTCCTAGCTTTGGGTAAAAGAAAATACAGGAGAATACAGTTTTTCTAAACCCTGTTAAAGAACTTGGAAGGTTGGGCCTCCAACCAGTCCTTTTGCAATACCCTTAAAACCAGGATCTTTTACAGTGAACTTGCATATACCCCAATATATACAGGTATACCTCAACTTATGTTGGTTATTGGTTCCAAGACATGCAACTTAACTTGAAAGATAACATGACATGAAAAGACATTTTAAAAAATTCATTGGCTTATATCTGATTTAATAAATAGTTTGTACATATTTTCACGTGTATTTTACTTGCTTTTTATATTACAGTGTTGGTTTTAAGTAGATTTTTTAAAAAATTTATGCTTTTAAATGTTCTCTGAGATGGACATTAAGTCAGACACATCAACTGAGGGTGTAGAATATTTTTACCATTAATTTATTTTAATAAAAATGACAATGCTGCAAAAGACATAACACTAAGATGAGATATACCTGTATACATATGTATATATACATACATATATTTTACATATGCACATACACCTCAATATATATATATATATATATACACACACACACACATATATATATATATATTGTACATATACACATATACATCAATATCCATATGTATATATATATATATATATATATATATATATAATGTACGTATACACTTATACCTCAATATATATATGTATATATATTCCTATTTTTGAAAACCAGTGGATGTGTTCCAGTTAATATTTCTATTTCTATATATAGAGAGATATATCATCATATATCCATTTTCTATGCTGGCATGGTTGGACAGTTCGACAGGCACCAATGAGTCAGATAAGTATACTAAGCTGCAATATCTACTTTGGTATGGTTTCTAAAGCTGGTTACCCTTCCCTAACACCAAGCATACATATATGTGTGAATGTTCGTATATACATATATTTATATACATATATACAGGGTGTTTCAAATGCCACCATACATACGAACAATTTATTTTTTTATAAGAAATAGTTTATAAGAACAATTTCTTTTTTTTATTTAACAGGCTCTATAAAGTTATCATTGTTTTGAGTACACATTGCAATACGTTTACCCCACTCATTGTGAACTCGTAATAGCACATCTGGTGATACATGTGCAAATGAGTTGGTGATGCCTTCCTTTAAGTGCTTTATGTCTTTTGCCTTTTCAGGATACACCATACCTTTCAAATACCCAAAAAGACAGACATCAAGAAGGGTCAGATCAGGGGATCCAGGGGATCTTATAAACTGCCTCTTATAAGAATATGATTTTTTTCCTATGTATGGAGACTTTTGAATAACCCTGTAAATATTTATATCACCACTATCATTGAGTTACACCAGGGTTATTTTGTGATCTTTGCTACCCCGGTACCTATTAACCAATTTATTTTATCCGAGTTATTTTTTACTTGGAGAAAATAAATACATATATATATATATATATATATATATATATACAATGGGCTTCCTTCAATTTCCGTCTACCCAAATCTACTCGGAAGACTTTAGTCAGCCTGAGGCTATAGCAGAAGACACTTGCCACAACGATGTAGTTGGGAAGCAAGCTTCTTACCATATAGCTACGCCTGCGCCTATACATAATGACGGTCAGTTTCCATCAACCAAATTCATTGCCAACTGAATGGAAAATGCTCGACTGAGAAGCTATAAGGCCGTGAAATGGCTGTTCCTTTGACCAGCTGCTTTTTACGCCCAATATCCACTCCGATCTATTTTGGTTATATTCCCGAAAATTTTTCAAGAAAGCTGGAGTTATCTCCCTTGCACTTTTTTGTAAGTAGGGATTTTGAACAATGCTCCTCTCACTGGAAGTATATGCCTAGATAATTGCATAGATAATCGAGGTTTCTTCAACTAATTATATACCAAATAGGGAAGTCTACGGTATTTGTAATATAGCCAAGAATTATGAGAAGGGTACCCCCTTTTTTATTATAATTTCTCGCTATTCTTTTAACTTTCACTTGTTCCAGGCATTACACTGCGACCCCATGCTGGAGCACCGACTTACAGGGTTTTTAGTCGAACAAATCGACCCCACTACTTATTCTTAAGTCTGATAATTATTCTATCGTCTGTCTTTTTGCTAAACCGTTAAGGTACGGAGGCATAAGCAAACTGGTTTCCAAGTGGTGATGGAGAACAAACACACACACGCACACGCATGCACGCACGCGCGCACACATGCATGTATACATCCATCCATCCATCCATACATACATACATACAGACGATGATTTAGAATAGACTTGGCTCGCACATGGTGTGAAAAAGTGCAATACCTTGGCAGTTGAGGGAACCTGTGGAAGAGGTAAACCCAGGAAGACCTGGGATGAGGTGGTGAAGTACGACCTTCGGACATTAGGTCTCACCGAGGCAACGACTAGTGACCGAGACCTTTGGAAATATGCTGTGCATGAGAAGACCCGGCAAGCCAAGTGAGACCATAATCCGTGGCCTTTACCAGGGGTGTAGCCAGCCCACTTATGCGTACCTTTCCTTCATTGGACACTAAACTCTGCTTGCGAAGACCTGTTGGGGCAAGTGAAATCGAAATCGTAATTGAACCAAATTCGATGATTGGTACCTGTGCCAGTGGAGCGCTAACAGCACCGTCTGAGCGTGATCAT
>NC_069004.1:13803324-13813024 GCF_001194135.2 Octopus bimaculoides | reverse complement strand
TTTGTATGCTTGCGCAATGGGTATGTGATGTGTACATGTCTATATATAAAGTCAATATGCTATGTTTATACATAGTGTACATATATATATATAATTAATATTTATATACTGAGGGTGATAAATTGAATATTAATTTAATTAACATCAATTTAAAACCAGTGGCCTAGCATATAAAAAATCTGAAAATTCAGAAAAATTATATTACACGCGTATAAGAAGGGATGTCCACTTAGTGGTCATCCCTTCTTATCTGCATGTATATATATATTTATATATATTTGTGCATTCATGTGCACACACACACACACACACAGTGTTTTTACAAAGAAAAGGCTAAAGTTCAAAGTTTGGGCTTTGTAGCATTCACATCTCTCTCTCTCTCTCTCTCTCTCTCTCTCTCTCTCTTTCTTTCTCTCACTCATTTGCGTATATTACAATGTATAACAAAATTTATACATATTTTTCTTTCTGTCTTTGGTCAGTGTTATTTCTTATTTGCTTTTATCTAGAAATCAAAGGAAATGACTACTATTCCCTTCAAACTTTGTTTTGTGACCCAGACACTGATGTTTTTAAACTGACATATATTCCATTACATTTCAATTAGAATCAGTGTTGAGTTGCTGAAGCAGAAATATCGTTATTGCAAATATTCTGCTCAATACCTGAGATTTGCTCGTCAGTTGCTTGACTTTAACCACTTAGTGACTGACAATATCTGCATCTCTGGTCATGAGCAGGAGTAGTGGGGGGGCATCATGCAGAGAGAACAACACAGCCAGCCAACAACTTCTTAAGTTTTGCTCTGTCATAGTTGCCCGAGACAATGGATTTCCTCCAGTTTTCACCACTTCATCCTATGTAATTCTAGGTCTACCTCTTCTACAGACACCACCCTCTTTGAGCACTCAGCACTTTTTTTATGCATCTGCTGACATCTATAAGCATCACATGCCCATACCAATGCAGTATTCTTTCTTGTATATTACATCTGATTCTTTTCAGATATAAGCTTTTGGATCTTTTTTAAAACGGGGGGCCACATTTTTCATTAACGAAACACTTTGAAACTTGGAACACCGGTAGAATGTATCATATAAAACATCTTTTTCTCTTAGTCTTCTTAGAAAAAAAAGAAATCCCTAAGTTATTCCATGTTAAAGTTGTCGTATTTCTGTAATTTCAACCAATCACTGACGTCCATTCAGCCGATATACATTAAGTGCCGACTACATAAACAAACGATTCTGAAACAATTCTATCGGTGATAGGGTTAGAGTTAGGGTTAGGGTAAAACAGCAAATTTAAAAAGAAAAAAGCAAATAAAACGAAGAAGAAAAAAAGAAAATGAAAAAAGCAAATAAAACGAAGCTATGGCTTAATCAGCCAAAGGAGTAAATATAAACAACTGAATACTTGTCAGTGATTGGTTGAAATTATCGAAATAAGACAATATTTTACATGAAATAAATTCGAATACAAAAATATTTTTCTGTTCTATAACACAAAATAGATAAGTATACGAAGTTTGAAAGTCTTTCGGTACCAAAAACACTATGTAAAACATTAATGAAAAATGTGGCCCCCGTTTTAAAAAAGATCCAAGCTTTTTTCTAACATTATTTGTATGACAGTATTGATGCACACTGATATTGCACATCAAGTGAGGCTTGCTTCATTTCTTTCAAACCTTCACAAATTCTTTGCCTTCAGGTTCCAGGTTCCACTATCCTGTAGCACCACACTTCATACTCAAGCATTGTACAGTCTATCTTTTACAGTGAGGAAGACATTCTTTGTTGTGAGTACTGGTTGTAGCTCTCAGAGCATTCACCACCTTATTCTTACTCAGACTGCTATCCTTTCAGAGCATCCACTATCACAGCTAATTAGGCCAACCAGAACAATAAACTACTTTTCAGGAGCCTTCTGAACAGTTGACAGAATCTATCACCTGAGTACATTTCATGTTTACTGCTGCTGTGCATCTGGTATATATGAAAGCTACTTTTGCTGTCAGCATGTCTCTTGCATGTCCTTTGCCAACACAGGGCACACTGTATGAAGTTTCTTATTTCTCTATTGCCCACAAGGGGCTAAACATATAGAGGGGACAAACAAGGACAAATCGATTACATCAACCCCGGTGCGTAACTGGTACTTAATTTATCGACCCCAAAAGGATGAAATACAAAGTCGACCTTGGCGGAATTTGAACTCAGAACATAACGGCAGACGAAATATCAATAAGCATTTCACCTGGCATGCTAACGTTTCTGCCAGCTCTTCACCTATATGAAGTTTCTACCAACTTCTTTTCTACATACCAAGCATGTGCCATTACTTTCATAATAGCAGAGTACAGGCTTCTTTTCTACTTCGCATAACTTTAGTTTTGGCTAAGTTTAAGGTACTCTAATTTCAGTTTTCATTTCCAATCCAGATTTCTTCTCTAAATTTTCCACAGATTCGGCTCTTAGAGCATGGTTATCAATATACAGGAATTCTACCGGATAGCCAAGTCTTAAATCCCTCCATTATTGACTGGAGGACCATCATAAACAGGAGAGGACCAAGAACTGAACTCCAATACATCCCTACTTGTACATTTGTCTCTGTACTCTCTGTTAGCACTCACCTTGCTGACTGCATCTCTGTACACAATTTATACAGCCCTCACTAGCCATTCCTCTACCCCTAACTTCCTTAGTATGCACCAGATGACAGAGTAAGGGACCCTGACAAAGGCCTTCTCTAGGTCTCTGAATGTTAGATATTAAGGCTAACATCTAGCTAAGTACTTCTCTTTTTCTTCTCTCACTAGGAATGTGGCATCAGTGGTACCTCTTCAAGGTATAAATCGAAAGTGTATCTCACCTACTCTAATCATTCTGTTGCTTATAAAGCACAGGTTTCACTGAACTACAACAATGGTTGTACAGATATCAAACACTATATCAGAGCTGTGGAAGGAACATTTAAATTCAGATATTTTAGGTACTATGATAAAAGACATTCTGAATTCAGATATTTTAGGTACTATAAGAGACATTCCGAATTCAGATATTTTAGGTACTATGATAAGAGACATTCAACAACCCTTTCATCTTTAATCCGGAAACTTAATGACGAAGGAACCGATTTCGACATCAAATGGGAAAATCCTCTCCAAACCCAGACCTTATATGAACAGGTCCAAAAAATGCTCAGTATGTTCTCTTGAAAAACTGCATCTCTTAAAAAGCAGGAGAACCTCCGATAAATACATAAAATTGAGGAACGAATTTCAAGAAATACATCTTGTTGGGAGTTTGAAGTAGACCCCTGGACATAGTAAACCATCAGCGTCTTGTTTACGTCTGTTTGACATTTATTGTAACATTGGTTATCTCCCTTGCGTCGTTTTTCTACTTTTCCTCTTTACCATTATCTCTTGTTTAAATGTTATCAGCTCAAAAGATAACTGACAAGCGGTCTTGTTTTCAGCTTAATAAATGGCAGAATAAATTGAAATTTCAACCAGGAAAACCTGGACAGAATAAACTAAAATTTCAACCGGGAAATCCTGGGTAGCTGTAGGTTCTTTTATTATAAGATTATTTTTACTGTCTTGACTGATCGAATGCATTACATGTATACACACACGCACAAACACACACATATATATATATATTGGGCTTCTTTCAGTTTGTGTCTACCAAATTCACTCACAAGGCTTTGGTCAGTTTGGGAGTTTTAGCAGAAGACACTAGCTCAAAGTACCACACAGTGGGACTGAACCCGGAAGCATGTGATTGAGATGCAAACTTATCACATGGCTACTCCTGTGCCTAAATCAAGTTTAAAATTAGGGGTGCTTATGATACATAGTTTTAGGTTATGCAGCTCCCCTACTCCACTTTTATTAAGAAAAACAATAATATAATAAGCATTTTTTTTCTTATATTTTATATCAATTTATTTAATATGAAATAAAATATTAAAAATTAACAGTGGATAATAGCAAAGCTGGATTAAGACCCATAGAGGCTCTAAACATTTAAAAGATTTTGGTGCCCCCATTTATATGTAATTCAAAATATAAATAATAATTAACTTTTTTCTCTCAATCTATCTTGGAAGCCCTGAGGAAACAAAAGATCATGGTTACTTCCCTTCCTTCTTTTACTGAATGCTAAACAAACTACTGTGACCTTACTGGTGAGTGTCTCTAACACTATCTACACCACTGATGCATTTAAGCATCTCTTACTTACAACTATGAAATCCTATATGGATGGTTAAAAGAAGCATGTAAGCAGCTTGAGAATTTCACAGCATAGCAAGTAGTGCACATATAAGCATCTCTGGGATTTTATGGTTGTCTGTGAGCAACACATACATGCAGGGCTGGTGTTAAGCCAATTTGACAGGTTTTGTAGAGCAAGAGGGCCCTGTTGACAATTCTCTAATTGGCCCTGTATATATGCACTGATGCTATAGATAAGAGATGCTCATATGCATCTATGATATGGATAGTAATTAACAATTAACCTGCTAAAGGTAACCATGATCGTTCAACTTGTTAGATATAGCAGCCAAATTTTCTTCAAATCACACCTTACTGCTGCTCATTGGAATTGCAGTGAATCATGACTGATCCATTTAAAAATATAACTGCAATATTATTGTTGCTTAACAACACAATAAGTCATATACCACTTATTAAAGTCATCAAATTACTATAAAACAATTTGTTCAGTGCATAAATTATTCTACGCTTATAAGAGTATACTTTTGAATAATGATATTTTGTGATCATGTGTTGAAATTGAAGCAACTATATTATAGAAAAGTCATTAAATAATTTTCTGGTCCTTGAAATAAACTTAAAAAGAATTCAGTAACTTTGAGTACTATTAAATGGTTTTCCATGATGTACTTGCTTGCACACATGGCTGTGTGGTTAGAAGTTTGCTTACCAACAACATCCCACTGCATGGCATCTTAGGCAAGTGTCTTCCACTGTAGCCCTGGGCAGACCAAAACTTTGTGAGTGGATTTGGTAGGCAGAAACTGAAAGAAGCTCATGATATACATGTGCGTGTGTGTGCACGCGCAAGTGTGCGCATGTTTGTCCCCCATCACTGCTTAACAACCAGTGATGGTTTGTTTACAACTCCATAACTTAGCAGTTCAGCAAAAGAAACCAATGGAGTAAGTACTAGGCTTACAAAAAAATAATACTGAGGTTAATTTGTTCAATTAAACCCTTCAAGGCAGTGTCCCAGCATGGCTGCAGTCCAATGACTGAAACAAGATAGTATAATTAGATACTATCTAGATAATTCCAATAGTTTCTATAATATATAATTTAATTCTTACATAATAGAATTAATTGGGAAAAAAATTCATGTCTATAATGTGTACAGCAATGATAAAGTTTGTTATGCTGTACAAATTGATAAGGAATTTCATCTTAGAAATCTTTTCTTATATGATAGAGAAATAAAGTACAAAAAGAATGTCTTTTGTGTTGTTTTTTTTTTTCCGAAACAAATTCCTTACCCAACTAATTCATCAGTATAGATAATTATTTCCAGAATAAAGTATTTAAAAATACATGTCTGACGCAGAGCATATTTATAGTGGACTTTTCTTCAAAATAAAAATTTTCCCTCTAAGTATAACTGAATTGTTTTGTTTTACAATAAAAACTATAATTATAAAGATTGTAATTTAAAATTATGAAATATAGTATCAGATAGAAGAAAGTGGAATTTTATATAATATCTAATTGGAATAAATCTGTTACTTTTATTCCTATTTTTTAAGTAAAATTTTAAAAACATTTTCACACTACTTCTATTTTGGCAACAAGTCGAGCTTGTTGCCATCGCAGTCACATGACTGATGACGTAGTTAAGTATCCCGTGCGTGTGAACCCCGCATTCTGTCTCTACACGGGGATTGAAATGTCGCAGAAAGGGGGACAACATGGCGGCGCCCATTACCGTACACATGCTGAGAGCAGCAGACCGAAGCCTGGATTGAACCCCAACCTTTCAGTGTCTTCTAATTCCACACAGAAAGCATTTCAGGACTGTTTAGTTGCAGCAACCGATAGCCAATTACCAAACGGAAACACTACTGTAGATGCTTTCCAAGATGGCGACAGAGGTACAGAGTCGTATAGTATAGAAGTAGTCGGAGAGCAACACAACAATAGAACTGGTAGGTCTCCATCAGTGTTCTCTGTATCAAATTCTGTCCTTCATAGAGCAACCAAACGGCAGAAGCGACGGTCTGTCGGCAATACAGCAGTACAATCATTACGAGACAATAACATTCGCAGTAACAGGATTGTAACAACACCGAAGCAGAACAGAAAGAAGCTTGAACAAGTCAATAACAAAAGCAATCTGATTGATCCTAATTGTGAAAGTTCCGACATCAGCAATAATTCTATAATAGTCATAGAGCGCTTAAATTACCTCTCATCTGAACCTTCATCCTCCGACGATGATGACGAAGAAGAAGTGGCTGATGGAGACGACGAGGCAGACCACGAAATCGATGATTTACATAGCTATGGTGAACATTCTGTGGCTGGAAGTAACGGTGAGTGGCTCAAGTCACGAATTCGGAACTTGAATTCTGTAGTGGATTTTAATTTGGACCAATCTCACACTGATGATCAGGAAGTGGTGGATTCCTTAGAGTTGGGCTCCACTAGTAAAACGGCTAAAGACATTGTTGTTGATGAATATTTCGCCGATGAACATCTTACCGTCAGTCTAGAGCCTGGGAGCGTCATGCCACCTCTGACAGGTGCCGAACATGTGCTTGTACCTCCCACAACAGAGTCCATAGCTTTATACAACAGCAATAACAAACATGCTACAGACACGGAAGACATTGTAACAACTTCGGTAACGAGCCCGAATAGATCTCGCGCTGCTAAAATTTCCGTGACAGTCGTTGATATCGAAACCGGTTCTACTTCTCGACTGTCACAGATCACTCCTCCACCGGATTCCTCTTCAACATCTACAAACACTCCATCTGCAACAACTACTAATGTGTTTTTAGTAGATAATTCGGAGGAGCCTTGCTCGTCGTCTTTCCCCAGTCTTTCATCTAGTAGTTATTCTACAACAACTATTTCAAATTCGTCATCATTAGAAGCATCTCTGCTGGAATTCAGACGGGTCGGAACTGACAAAAGCAATACTCTTATGACACCTCAAGAACTAGAGAGTATGCCGGACCAAGGTATAGAATTCGAAGAATCTGTTGGTCCGAAACAGGAAGTCATTAGTCCATCTTCTTTGACCACGTGTAGTACTACATCACCATCATCTTCATTGTCATTATCTGATTCACTGTCAGTCCTGTCAGATTCTCCTCAATCCCATCAGAAATTGTCAACTAGTTCCTCTTTGCTAGAGTCACCGTCGCGAACCACCACCCCAACACCTAACAATAACAACACCAACAGTACCACTACCGATCGTTCTTCAGACCTCGATATCAAACCTATATTTATCGATTCCTCCAGTACCAGCACTACCACTGCTGGTCTGGATAGTAGTATCATCAATGCTGGTAACTTTACACTGGCTACTATCTCAATATCAACTGACCGAGCCTCCAACTCCACTCAGATATTGGTTAACACTAATCAGGGACAACAGTTATATCATATAAACACTGCAGACCTCACTCAGCCTCTATCGGCCACTCTTTCTTCCTCGGCTACGACTGCCACTAGAACCACATCTGCTTCGGCTCTGTTGTCAACTTCCTCACAAACAAACGGTCCTTCGGCACAAACAGGTAAAACACTCTTGTATTTTTATTTACCACCATTATTATCGTGTCAAAATTTGAAATGATTATTATTGTTGTTGTTAAATTGTCGAACATGTACGTAAACATTGAACAAGCTACATTCGTTCACCAAAACAAAAGCGACTAAGATTACCATTTTACGGTGTATCTAACAGACATCAGCACACGTTAGAATATTTGTTCGCGGACATTCGGAGATTACGCACGTGTAGAGTTGAGTTTTTAATTCTTTGTTAGACAATGAAGGAACCTGTGATTGCCAAGACGAATTAAACCTTCGTTACCATTTTATATGCTTTAGAATTTTTGGGGGCATTTTAGGATTCCAGCATGTAGTTTCTGTGTGGTCCTCTCTGTTTTACATTGAAGGTCGTTGTTTATATACTGTTTCGACAACTAGTTATTCTAAATTCCATTTGGATCAGTTGATGTAGCTAGAATGAGTGCTGCCCCGTGCGGCCCTTGAGCTTGCTGTTCCCTACTCCAATACAGTACACCCAAAAGTACCCCTCCCCTTCAATAAAAGTGTCGCCCAGGGCGGACCGTTCCCTCCTCCCAGCTATGTTAATGATTAGGAGGCGAAAGAATGCCGATTAGGATGCATCATAGGAACATATATGACTCAGTCTCGGATGTTCCTCTCATGCATCTTTCTATCTGTCTGTCTGCTGTTTGGTTTGAGAGCTTCTGTATAGTTAGTTGGTCTAGTAGAAATAGTAGCTAAATCTCCTTCAAATCACACATTACATACTTAAATAAAGATACATTGGATATACTTCTTCGTATCCTTAAAAAGATGGGATGGTCACGGAAGACAAGATTCCTGACTCTTACGGCAAAGCCTTTTTTTTTTATCAGACAGAGATATGGATGTGAGTGACGTCCTCTCTTATATTCGTTATAGCCTAACCGGATGTTTTTCGTTTACTTCCAACGACTTGAAAATTATTCAGTTTTCAGTGGATTGTTTTCAAATTTTTCTGACTGATGTAGTTTTGCATGCTGGTGGCGAGAATCGCGATCATTTTTTTCGAAAAATGAACTGAAATAAAATGAGAAGCATTTAAAGTTATGTAATTTTAGCCAATGAAATAAGTCCGTCCTCAAAAGCGGAAGTCGAAACTGTTTGTTGCCATGGCAACGCCAGTGGTTATCCGCGGAGCTGTATATATATTTTTGAAAGTGACAACATAAAAGGATCCCTAAAATAGAAAGAAAGACGTATTTTTGAAACTGAAGACATGACAAATCCTTGAATTTTAAAAACAAAACAATTTTGAAATAATGTATAATTTCCTTTTTTATATGGAATGTAATGAAAAAAATTGAACATCTTTTTCGTTTTCTACCAACCAATTGAGGATTTACGTTTATATAAAATTAATTGCAATAGTCACAGGTCTTGTTTTGGACTCGCTAGAAATAACAGCAAAATTGAAACGAAAACATGGATTGTCAATAAAAGAAAACAACGATGCAATAAAACAATTTTTTTTCTTTGAGATCGCATTTTTCGTACCACATAAACTTGCAGATACAAGTTCACTGTGGAGCTATGAGTGCCACAGTGCTGCTTATTCCCTCACTTGAGACGGGCCCAAGAACTTGTTCAGTATGGGTTCCGTCTAGCAAGCTTACAAATTCCAATGCTGTGTTTCACCATTCTGTGGCGAAATTGGTACCCTGGTATCTCAGGAATATGCGAGCATGTGCATCACAGGTGACAGTAAATAGTTGTTTTTGGCCGAATTGATTGTTGAATGCAGTCTGCAAGTTTGTTACGATCTCTAGAGGGCACAACAAAAAGGGAAAACAAAACCCCTTGAGTTTCGCAACACACACTGGCGAAAACTAACTTCGGGTAACA
>NC_069004.1:13792291-13802868 GCF_001194135.2 Octopus bimaculoides | reverse complement strand
ATATATATATATATATATATATATATATATATATACACATCATCATCATCATCGTTTAATATCTGCTTTCCATGTTGGCATGGGTTGGACGGTTTGACTGAGGACTGGTGAGCCAGAGGCTGCACCAGGCTCAATCTGATCTGGCAAAGTTTCTACAGCTGGATGCCCTTCCTAACGCCAATCACTACAAGAGTGTAGTGGGTGCTTTTACATGCCATCGGCACGAAGGCCAGTCAGGCGGTTCTGTCAACGACCACGCTCAAAGGGTGTTTTTATGTGCTCACAGGAACCAGTCCGGCGGCAATGGCCATGCTCGAATATTGTTTTTCATGTGCTGGTAAGGCGACGCTGGCAACGATCACACTCGAATGATGGCTGGGCTTTATAAGGCATGGTTATTCTTCATGGCAACTTCTTCCGACAGAACTGTCTTCTCAATGGTTATCAATTCACAGAGGTTTATCTATGAACAAAACAATGCTCACATGCACTTTGGATTTCTTCCACAATTAATAGTGAGAGGTAAGCTTCATTGTCAATTAGTGCATCCTGTAGTATATAACAAAGGTGAAATAAATATACAATGTAATTCTATTAAATTGGTTTACTGAATTTTATCTTTTTTTTATAATGCATCCAAAGAAGGAAATGAGATGTGACGAATCATTTGAAATTCGGTTTTACTGTGATAAAGTCTGGCAGAAAAGGAAACTACAGTGTGTTTTGTGCTCTGAGGTTTTGGCGTCTACTTCACTAAAGCCCAGCTCATTTAAGAGGCACTTTGAAACGAAGCATCCCAGTTCAATAAATAGAGATGTCAACTTCTTCAGATACGAAGCCGACAGATTGACCAGTCCAGACTTGTTAATACAGGAATGTTTTCACTGAACATTACGGCTGGTTTCAAAGAAAATAGCTGTTGCTAAAAAGCCCCACAATATCAGCAGAGTTGATATTGCCTTGCTGCATAGATATCGTATCGAATGTGTTACAAAGGTCTGAACTTCAAAAGCCTAAGCATGTCTCTCTCTCTCTCTCTCAAACGATACTGTTAGCAGACGAATAACTGCACTGTCTGATAACATTCTGTCACAGTTGAACTTTGAACTTTTACATGATCCAGCTTGATGAAATGACGGGTGTTTCCAACTTTGCGTCTAAAGTGGACAAATTTTTTGAGGTACATGATATCAACTGAGAGCATGTCATTGGTGTATGCAGCAACGGCGCTCCAGCAATGTTTGGTTGCCATTCTGGTTTTCAGACTTTGGTGAAAGAAAATCCCGCTGCACAATTTATCAACGAATACTAATGGTGAAAACCATTCCTGATGAGTTAAAAAATATTCTGAATTACGTGATTACAGTGGTGAACTTCATCAAAGCGAATGCACTCAACTCCCATCTATTTGCCTATTTGTGCAAAGAAAGTGATTCTGAATTTGAGATGCTTCTGTTGCACTCACAAGTGAGATGGCTTTCAAGAGGGAAAACAATAGAGGGTCAAACATACAGACACTCACACATACATATGCACATTTTTATATACATTAAGAACTCCAAAGGAAATAATAAAGTAACAGGTTTTTTGGGGGGGTTTTTTTTAGAGTGAGTAGAATTAGTTTCAGTTGGGATTGAACCCATCATGATTTACAACTGCCCTTCACTCTAACCCTACTTCTCTTGTAGGTTATCTATTATTACCAGTTAACCCAGCTGAGAATGGAAACAGTTTTTTAATGACAGTACCAATGACCAATGGAAATGTCAAACAGCAGGTTAGTGTTCCTCTCTTACCATGATGTCGTCATCGTCATCACCAACATTTTAACATCTCATTTTCCATACTTGAAGGGGTCAGATGAGACTTTGTTGTGGCATAATTTTCTTTGCCTGGATTCCCTCCCTGTTGTCAATCTTCACCTATTTCCAAACAAAGTAATAATCATTTGTCCCCTCGCTTTTCCAGTCTGTTGAACAATGAACAGCCTAGACATGCTTTTTCTAAGTACTGCAAGCAAATAACACTATTAACGGTGAGGCTTTTGTTTTCGGTCTGTGCACTCGTATCAAGAAGCCCAGACATGCTTTTCGATGGACTGCAAGCAAACATCACCATTTGTATGAATGATGAGGCTTTTGTTTATAATCAGTATTCACATGTCAAATTGAAGGGGAATGCAACAATGTAGAAATTATTATTATTATTATTTAAGGTGACAAGCTGGCAGAAGTATTAGCATTGCTGGACAAAATGCTTAGCAGTATTTTGCCCGTTGCTACATTCTGAGTTCAAATTCCACAAAGGTCAACTTTGCTTTTCATCCTTTCAGGGTCGATTAAATAAGTACCAGTTATGCACTCGGGTTGATGTAATCAACATAATCTCTTCCCCCAAATTTGAGGCCTTGTGCTTCCAGTAGAAAGGATTGTTATTGTTTAGCACGCTGGACGAAATGCTTAGCAGTATTTCGCCTATTGCTACATTCTGAGTTCAAATTCTGCTGATGTTGACTTTGCCTTTCCTACTTTTGTGGTTGATAAAAATAAGTAGCGGCTGAGCACTGGGATTGATGTAATTGACTATCCTTCTCCCCCAAATTTCAAGCCTTGTGCCAATAGTAGAAAGGATTATTATTATTGTTGTTATTATTATTTTTATTATTATTTCAGCCCAGTAAAGTTGAATGGTCAAGTGTTGTGAAAGAAGAAAGTGTTGTGAAGGAAGAAAGTGATGATGATACTGGCAGTAAATCCGATTCTCCATCAGAGGTAAGTTGTCATAGCAATCCACCACCACCCATCTTTTATTTCTGATGAACTTTTGACCATTAATGATTTCCACATACTTCCTTTCTAAACAAAAATACAGCAGTAGCAGGAATGTCCGACAACACCCTCCACTATAAGAAATTACTATATCTATGCATCTTGTCATTTTTTGAATGCTGTTCCAGTATACTGATGCTTGAATGGATAGCAGACTCATCCTCATTTTCCTTCTACTTGTGATGTTCTTTGACTTTTAAGACTAATGAGGTATGAAATCTGGAAATCACATAACAGGTTACCCTCGTAGGAAGGCAGTAACTGTGAATAAAAACTTACACAAGGTAGAGTTTTTAGTCTTTCTGTAATAGGGCAACCATTCTACTGCCTATGATCTGATACAATGTACCTAGTACACTCTGTAAAATAGCTGTGACTGGTTATGGTACTGTTGGTAATTTAAGTTGGATGTATTTTCATGGCCTTTCTTTATTGGAAGGGAACCTAACTGAAGAAGCTATACAGTCTCTGTGGATTATATATTTACTGCAAATGTTGAATTGTATTCTTAGATAAGATTCTTCATTTTATTTGCTTCTTTTCTAGCTAAAGAAACTTAACCTTTTAGAATTTAAACCAGCCATATTTGGTTCAAATATTCTACCTGTTTTATGTTCAAAGTGGCCAGGTCTGGCCTCTCACCTCTACCCTACAGTGTCATTCTAAAAATAAAACAGTCGCATTATTGAAATTTTAAAGGTGGCAGCTGGAGAGCTGCATCAGGTCCCAGTTTGATTTAGCTTGGTTTCTGCAGCTGGATGCCCTTCCTAATGCTGCCAACCACTTTAAAGTGTGTGCTTTAACGTGGCATGGGCACAAGTGCTTTTCCGTTGCACTGACGCAAGTGATTTTTTTACATGGCACCAGCATAGGCCAATCCTCTTCATCAGGGGTAGCAGCTTTAGCACTTCTACTGTAGAGGATGGGTCTTGAGTAATATGAATACTAGAGGATTAGTCTATGCTTGACTCTCCTGGACAAGATAGTAGTCTCTCATTCACTTCATCCTTGCACATGTTCAGTCCACTGTTGGACGAATGTCTCAGCATGTTCTCTCTATCAATCATGGTCTGATGTTTTCTTCATCCATATTTGGGTGCCAAAGAATTTAATAAAGTCTTCATTCCAACTTTTGCAAGGTCTTCCCCTCCTTTTTTCTGGATGTAGTGTCCACTCTGTCAATTTGCTATTCCATCTATTGTCCTTTCTTCTGGACATCTGTTTCACGAAAGACCATTTTAGAGTTTTTATTTTCCTGATAATATCTGTTAAAACTGTTTCCACTCTAATCCTATTACTTCTCCACTTATCTGTTTTGTTAATCTTCAGCATTCTCCTTTCCATGGCTCTTTGTGTTGATCTTCATTTATTTGCAATGCTCTTGTTGTCCTTATTTCTGATGCATGGAAGGCAGCACACAATGGTTGAAGACCTTTTCTTTCAGACACATGGAAGTTACTGCTTATGATGTGATTCTATAGATCATTAAAATATGAAAGAATTGATCAAACTTATTTCATTTTTAATAAGTGGCTCAGATTATTTCAAAGAGAAACCAAAAATGAATTTAGCTACACTTTTACTTACTAAAGTTGTTTATTATTTTTATATAGGCACAGGCATAGCTGTGTGGTAAGAAGTTTACTGCCCAACCGCATAGTTCTGGGTTCAGTCCCTCTGCTTGATACCTGGGGCAAGTGTCTTCTACTATAGCCTCGAGCCGACCAAAGCCTTCTGAGCAGATTTGGTTGGCAGAAACTGAAAGAAGCTCATTGTGTGTGCCTGTGTTTGTGTTTGAACTGTCACTGCTTGACAGCTAATGCTGGTTTGTTTACATTCCTGTAACTTAGCAGTTTGATAAAAGAGACCAAAAGAAAAAGTACATCATCATCATCATTTAGCATCTGTTTTCCATGCTAGCATGGGTGTTAGACAGTTTGACTGGAACTGGCAAGCCATAGAGCTGTCTTGGGCACTAGGCTTCAGTCTGTTTTGGCTTGGTTTCTATGGCTGGATGTCATTCGTAACACCAACTACTCTATAAATGTACTGTGTGTCTTTTACTTGTCACTGGCACAGGTGCCTCACATGTGACACCAGCACTGGCGACGACTATGATTTCGCTTGGCTTGACATGTCTTCTCAAGCATAAAGGTCAATTTGTTTGTCTAAAACCTTTCAAGGCAGTGACCCAGCATAGCTGTAGTCCATATAAAAAAAATTTAAAAACAGGCGATAAAAGGTGTGTGTGTGTGTGTGTGTGCTGGTAGAGCAATGCCCATAGCCTTTTCATGCCACAATTCTTTTGTATGTATTTTTCTATCAGAACACTCCTGTAAAGAAACTATGGTCATGCCAACAAGCTGGATGTGAACAGGTTTTCAAGAAGTTATCAAAATTAAAGATACATTTGATGAGACATACTGGAGAACGACCATTCCGGGTAACAATCTTTTAGTCTTTTGCTAATTTGATTATTTGTTTTGTTTTTTTTTTAACTTCCCTTGAAGAAACTTTCAGTTTTATAATTTCTCTATGAGCCACAGGCATGGCCAAATTGGTTAAAAAGTTTACTTTCCAACCATCTAGTTTCACGTTCAATCCCACTTCACAGCACCTTGGGCAAGAGTTTTCTACTGCAGGCCCTGGCTGGCTGACTAAAGCCTTGGTGACTGGGTATTTGATAGATGAAAGCTGAGAGAAACTGTTCATGCATATGTACACACATTCACATGTACACAAACACTTCAAAAGTAAATAGACATCATCATTTTTGAAGGTTTTTTTCTAGAAACAAGATAATGTCATTTGGTGCATTTAGGTATTTAAGTAACTATTTAGTGTACATTCTTTGTGCATGATACATTAACAAGTTTGAAGCACCAAGTAGTGACTGCATTGAGGGCTGTCTATTTACTTTTGAGATGCGCGCGCGTATATATATATATATATATATATATATACAAATAGTAAATGAGTATATGCATATATACGTACAGGTATGTGCATACCGACATCCACCTGTATGTATAGGTGCATATCTGGGTACAGGACATTGCAAACAAAACGTAGACGAGAAAACACACAAGCCACATAGAGAACATTCTTCTTCATCAGCTACCCCCGTATATATACATATATGTATGACGGTAAGATCAACAAAAAAGTACTCCATCTGATGTGAGATAACTATTGTCTAATGAGCACAGTATATATTTTTATGAGCTACTAAGAGTTTCATCCAATGAAAACAACACAGACAGCATTTTATGGCCTGTCTGGTGCCTGATGCACTCTTCAGGCTGTGCTCACATGGCATATACAAACTAAGACTGGATGATAGAATATGAAAAGAAAAGAAAAGGTGAGAAGGAAGATGTAAAAGATGGAAGGGTAAAGACACTGGAAAACGAAAGGCAAAGGAAGAAATAAAAAGGGGTAGAATATACGTATGTACATATAGCATTTACAATTTATATATATATATATATACATACACACACACAAAGATATGCGTGTGTGTGTGAGTGTGTTGGAATCTCCTGTCAAAGACTATATGAGTGGTCAGTTTTTGCTGAACAATTGGCTCAAATGGTTTTGTTTATAGTGATCAAATGTACATGCTGTACATTAGCTCACTCTTTCTATCAAATTAATGTTGCCTGAACACCTGTTGGTGTATCACATGTCAGGTGTCAAAAGTGATTGCAGAGCAATGTCAGATGAAGTGTATTGCTCAATGCAATGCACCACCTGGACCAGGAATCGAAGCCATGGTCTTGTGGTCATGAGTGCAACACCCTAACCACTAAGCCATGTACCCTCACACGTACACACACACACACACACATTTATATTTGTATGTGTATGCGTGAGTGTTTACATTTGTGCCTCTCCAAAAATCATTGGGCTACAAGTAGTGACATTGTTGTCAGCTCTCATAGCAAATCCTGCTGGTTTTGCCCCATAGATGTGCAGAATAAGAGATTCTTTACTTGAAAAACAGATAAGGGTTAGGAGCAGGAAAGATATTCAGCTGTAAAACAATGCCTCAATAATATATTCATTTAATCCATACTAACATAGAAAGACAGGCTTGTAGACAAACAAATAAATGTGTTTGCAAAATGGTTATTTAATTGATTGTCAGTTACTGCTGACTGTGTTTTGTTCATACGCAAGGTACCTGTTTCTGATTGACTCAGTGCAAGGGATGCTCTATACCAGGGCTTGCCAACCTGAGGCCTGTGGGCTGCATGCAACCTGCAGACTTTTATCTTGTAGCCTGCTTGATACTTTTCTTGAATTGGGTTTATTTAAACAAACATTTAAAAAATTTTATCAAAAATTAAAGATTGTACTGAAAAGTAAAAAAGAAAGATACTGTTTTTGCAACGATATTTCATGTTGAATCAACAATCATTCATTCATTATTGTAATAGTAGCATGAGAAAGCATCTGTCAGTATACAAGCGGCCCTCAAAAAACTTTCTGTGATTGATGTGGCCCACAATGTAATTCAAGTTGGCCAGGCCTGCTCAATACTCTCATTGACTTGCTAGAAATAACAGCCGAATCTTTCTCAAATCAAACCCTGCTATCTTAAGAGAGAGAGAGAATACATATTAGATAATATAGTCCTAGCTGTCTTTAAAAGAAGACTGTATGATCGCTGTCTTTAAGACTGCCTCTGTCGCTAATATATATTCTTATATGTGTGTATATGTCTTTCTATTTAAGTGTAACCAGCTTGGCTGTGACTGGGCTTTCACCACAGCATACAAACTGAAGAGACATGTTGAGTCACATCAGGGAAGAAAAGACTACATTGTAAGTAAGAAATCATTTTCTTTGTCATTTCCAATTATCATTTGGGAAAGTATTACTTCTAAAATCTTTAACAGAACTATTTTTAACAGATTAACAAGGTGCAGGTGTGGCTGTGTGGTAAGAAGCTTGCTTCCCAACCACATGGTTCTTGGTTCAGTCCTACTGCATTGGCACCTTGGGCTGGAGTCTTCCACTATAGACTCGGGTCAACCAAAGCCTTGTGTGTAGAAACTGAAAGCCCATCGTGTGTGTTAATAAATAAGCATTATATTTGCCAGAGTAATCTGAATGCTAAAGTGTTAAACAAAATTAAATGTTTGTTGTTTTATGTTCTTGCTCCACTCATCGTTACCACTTTTTCCTTTTTTTAAGTGTGACATTGATGGTTGTGGTAGAAAGTTTACAACAATCTACAACTTAAATTCTCACAAGAAACTCCATGAACGTCCATGTAATGAAGTTTGCCCCAAACCCAACTGTAACCAGAGGTACCCAACAAAACGGCAACTTGATTTACATTTAAAGAATCATGCTGATGTGGAGAAAACTTATAAGTAAGTCCACTATCTCTTTCCCTCCCCTTCTCTCCCCCCACCTCATTCAGGTTCAGTTAGCTTTAAGCACCTTGTTTCCTTACTTACTCAGCCATGTTTTTTTTACCTGTAGATCTTTATTACCAGTTGCTTAGGATGGTTATCAGCCAAACCAACCTCACTGATCCAAAGGAGTATTTCTCTTTCTCCCCTACTTAACTTACAAAAGATAAAAATCAAGGCAAAGTGCTAGGTATGGGATATAAACTTGTTACAAATACAACTCAGATATTGATTTGGTTTATTAATTAGTGGGGTGTTTTTATTTATGTCTCAGTTCTCCTAAAGCCTCTGTTAATAAGAGTTTTAACTAACTATTTATGGCAGAATTCTGGTTTAAGCATCACTTACAACTCCTCATAACTTTTCTATATATTTTTGGACTTTTCAGAAAATTTTTGTGAATCTGTGTTCTACCTACAGAAATTCATACAATTAGGCAAAAAAAACTTTTTGTGTGTGATTTATGGGTGATTTAGCTGTTGTTTTTACCACATCTCATGAACACAATGATGATGCACCCAAGAGTGGTCCATTGTTGGAATTTAGGCAAAAAATTCAGACTGTATTTCAAACTCTGATTAAAAAAAAAATTCAGAAAAATAAGTGAAGGTGCATTGCATAGTGGTTAGAGTGTTGGGCTTGCAATCATAAAGTGTCTGGATCATGCATCCCCTGTCCTTAAATAGGGCACATCATTTCTTGTTGCTCTAGTCTGCTCAGCTGAAGATGAGTACCAGCTGACTGTTGGTGCAACAGTGCTGCCCTCCCTCCACTTGCCGTGTCCTCAATGCGCTGCAGGGTCAATAATTAGGCAGGTCTTTGTCTCCTCACAACTACATAGGAGCCAAAAACAATTAGTAAAAGTGGGCTGCAAGCTAAAGGATCGAATTTGCTTTAACCATCTTAGCATCATACTAGTTTGACATCAGTGTTTTATTTCAATGGTTTTTATTTTTTTGCCTAATGGACCCCTTTGATTCCTATTTTACTCTACTGGGCCTCCATAACTATTCAATGTATATATAAAAAAAAAAAATCCTACAGTATTTTTATATTTAAATATTATTAGGAATTGTTGTTAAAATATCTTGTGTATTGTAGAATATAAGCAATTTATTGTACATAAATTTTTACAACAAAATCTTATATGGACCACAAGAGCCATATAGGTCCCGGTTGAGAACCTCCGATTTAGATGTTTCAGATCACTGTTAATCTTTATCCAGTATTTCTGTTGACATTCTCAAGAGTAAGGGTCATCTTGCAGGATGCTAAATATCTTTTATGACCTCACACATGGCTTAAAAATGACTAAATCTAATCTGGCTCACACCATAACAGACCAAAGTAGGTTCTTAACTCTTACATCAATTTTCTAGTTTTTGCATCGATTCCTTCAGCATCAAAATATTTAAATTTATTTGTAATTAAAAACTTGCATTGATGAAAAATAAATTAATTTTTCTTTCAGTTCTCCCTTTTCTAATCAACTGTCTTCTATTCAGATGTCCTGTTGATGGCTGTAACAAAGTTTTCCTTTCTCCTAACTGCATGGGATCTCATGCCCGTGTTCATCAACAGGACCGAGATGACCTGGTCTGCAAGTATGATGGCTGTGGTAAAGTTTTCAATAAAGTCTGTCGTCTTAAACAACACATGCGCTGTCACACTGGCGAGAAACCATATCAGTGTCGTGTTGATGTGAGTATTTTTAACCAGTACAATTTGTGTCTGTTATAAAGTATCAAGCTACCAACCAATAGTCAAATGTTCAAACAGTTACTGTATTTAGGGCTGGTTTACTATCCATAGAGGCCCTAAGCACTTAAGAGATTTTGGTGGCCCCCATACATATGTAATTCAAAATATGAACAATAATAAACCATAAAATAAATTTTTATTTTTCAAAATGAAACAAAACTAACAGTAAGATGGAAAATAATGTTTATTTTTATATATACTTCCACTTTATTTATATTTGAAAAGTGTTCTCCTACTTTTTTAATTACAAAGTCTTTGATCAGCTCCTCACTATGACACCATGAACACTTTGGAATTATATTTCTGTTCATATAAACCACTTCAAGTATTAGTTTAGCAAGTTTTAAAGTGATTTCTTTTGTGCTGTAAACCATTTACCATTTCTGTGGTGCCCCACTTCCTTCGATGCTTTAAGCACATGCCTATTTTCTGTAATGGTTCATTTAATGTTGACTGTTTTGATGATGTTGATCACAAGTGTCTATGATCTAGTTGAATCCAGTCCACGTGAATCTTGGGCCACTGAGTTGACTATTTAGGAGTTTAGCATTGAGTTAGATCC
>NC_069004.1:13775984-13790564 GCF_001194135.2 Octopus bimaculoides | reverse complement strand
CTTGCACCGGGTACATCTTATAGAGTTACTACCTAGTCCTTTTCTACATACTGAGCAGGGCCATCTACCTGAAGGGGTTTGTGTTTTATCTACCTTCCTACTTATTAGGATTTTGGTTTTAGCTAGGTTGACTCTAAGGCCCTTCAATTCTAGACCTTGCTTCCACACCTGAAACTTCTCCTCTAGTTCTGATAGTGACTCCGCAATTAGGGCAAGGTCATCAGCATAGAGGAGCTCCCAGGGGCAACCTGTCTTGAACTCCTCTGTGATTGCCTGGAGGACTATGGTAAATAAGAGGGGGCTGAGGACGGAACCTTGGTGGACCCCTACCCCTACCTCTATGTATGTGTATATATATATGTGTGTATATATATATATACAAGGGTTGAACAAAATAATGGAAATACCTTAAAATTTCAAACAAATTTATTTTAATATGGGGTACGACCACCTTTGGCAGTAATTACAGCTTAAATTCTACGAGGTATGGACTCATACAAATGTTTGATTTTTTTCCAAAGGAATTTTTGTCCATTCTTCAGCTAAAATAGTCTCTAGTTCTTGTAGTGATGATGGTGGAGGATATCGACTCTTTACTTGCTTTTCTAAAATGCACCATAAATGTTCAGTAATATTGAAATCTGGGGACTGTGGTGGCCAGATAAGATGATCAACTCCACTAGAATGTTCCTCGTGCCATTCAGTAACAACTCTAACTGTGTAAATTGATGCATTATCATCCTGTGCGTTTCCCTCCGGAAACAGTCCTGCAACCATAGGATGAATTTGATCAGATAAAATGCTTAAATAGTCTTGACTATTAATTCTGCTACAAAGGGAAACCATTGGGCCAGTGTTAATTGTTTGTCTACGTTCCCATAACTTAGCAATTTAGCAAAAAAGATGATTGAATAAGTAGCAGGCTTTAAAGAATAACTATTGGAGTTGATTCATTTGATTAAAACACTTCAAGGCAGTGCTGCCCCAGCATAGCCACAGTCCAACCATCCACATGTACAACTACAAAATAAATAAATAAATAAAACGATTTTCAGATGTTGGGCAGCTGCACATACAATAACTATGGCAGCATCCGGCAACAGAAGCCTCCTTCAGATCCAGGCATTTACTGCCTGCCATTGTCTCTCACTCAGTCGCTTTCAAGCATCAGTTGTGTTTGAATGAAAAGTGTTGAAAAATATAAATCCAACATACGACCAGATCGACTTAAGACCAATCAGTCAGAACAGAACTTGGTCATAAGTTGAGTAGGTGTATATAAATCCTGTGATGAACCAGCTCCCTTTCTAATGAGGAATATATATGCCAAAAAGACTGGGAACCCAGACATATGCTCCTTACAGAATAATGTGACTCACCAGATGTATGTAAAAGACCCTACACATTAGATGTTTCCTGTTTAACTTAATCCTTCATCTTTGTTTCCTTTTCTCTTTTTCCAGGGTTGTTCTTGGGCCTTTGCAACAGCCAGTAAATTAAAACGCCACATGAGCAAACATACTGGTGTTCGAAAATGGCTGTGCAATGCATGTGGCAAAGCATTCTTGCGAGCTGAACATCTGAAAGGTCATTTAGTAACTCACAGTGGAACAAAACCATTCCAGTGTCCAGTAGATGGTAAGTAACTTGCTGGATCACTTCAACATCCATTACAATCACAAATATTATTATTATTTTCTTAATGTTTAGTCACAGGTGTGGCTGTGTGGTTAAGAAGTCTCATTTCATAACAAAGTGATTTCAGATACTATCTCACTGCTTGGCATCTTTAGCAGCTGTCTCCTTAGACGTTAACAATTCAACTCTAGAATATGGGCTCAGTAAGTCTCATCCAACTCTTTCCACTTTGGAAAAGGTAAATGTAAAAACAATGATGATGTCTGTTAGATGGAACTTATCTTATTTATATGATTACTGTGTTAAACAGTCTCTGCCGTCTCATGGGAAGGTTTTGAGTTCAACACCATAAGCTGCTAATGCATATATTTACAGATGAACCAGTAGATGTTGGTGGGGGAAGCATTCTCTACATCAGGTATAGGCAGCCTTCATCAAGAAGTGGGTTGCACTACTAAGAAAATTGAAGGTACTGTTCAGAAAGTCCCATGGCTGCAGTTTGTCCGTAACTGGTCTACGTGGTGGCTTGACTTGCTAGATATAGTGGCTTTTTTTTGTTAGATTTTTTTAAATTTTTTTTTTTTAGAAAAAACAAAACAATGTATTTAATATACTATTTCTGAATTAGAAACAGGATGCTCATTACTGAAACTGCTTTCCTCATATGTCTGAGAGGTTATGACTGGTTTGGGGAGTCAGATAAACAGTAGCAATAATTCTTCATTCTTCACCATGGCATTGACAAATTTACAAAGTTTAAAAGCCATCTTTTAATTTTATCAAACATCACACTGTCTGCGCCCTTCTCAGTCCTCCCAGCTCTCCCATTTTGAAAAATACTGGATTAGCTCCCCATTACCATATCTCTGTTCATCACAGTTAATAATAATTAGTTAGACAATTATTTTACTAATTTTATATCACAACTGGTGATGGGATTGTTAGTTAAAGATTTCCAAAGAAGCCAGTCAAACAAGTTCACTGCATTTCTGGTAGCATTAGAGACAAAAGAATTTGTCCGTTGTATGCATTTTTTTTTTGTCCAGTTTCTTCCACAGTGTTTATACAAACACACACATGCACTATCAACAGGCATATTCCTGAGAGAGTGTTTTATCAGTAATGCTGTTTGTACTCAAGACATCCCAAAAATTCTCCATCTGAGATTCTTTAGATGAATAGATGAACACTTGGACATCAAGCAGTTCAACCAACACCAACTTGACCACATATTTACAAACAGTTTTGTTGCTTTGTAAGCAACCAGCTTGAACTCTCTTAAGAACTGAAGCAACACCAAAAAATAAAAAAATCATTCATTGATACATACATACATGCCAAAATATTCTACTTGTCATATGTTCAAATTGACCAGATCAGCTTCTCACACCAACCCTACAGTGTCATTGGATGCTAAAGGATTAATTATGAATTGTCAGAATTGCAAATATACAAATTAGGTATCCATTTTGGTGCTAGCCTACTGAATGACTACTTTATATAGCAACTGATTTTTACATGTGTGTAATATCATTCATTAAAATCATTCAAAAACTTGACTACTACCGTTTTTTTTTTTTTATCCTTTCTCTCTCTCTCTTTCTTTCCATTTTGTTTTTAGGTTGCAAGACTCGTTTCACTGCTAAAAGTAGTTTGTACATACACTTGAAGAAACATGACCATTCTGGAAAGAAGATTACCTACCATTGTCCTATGGAAGGCTGTGAGAAGAAATATTCTACCAAAGTCAGTCTGCGCAATCACATTATGAAACATTACAACAACAGCACCATTTCTGGTATGTTTTCCTAACTTTCATTTACCATTTTTTAAAGAAATCTATTGTTCTGTCTTCTTTAAGGCTATACTGAGTACTTAGCAAACACTAGATAAGATGGCCATCGGATGGGTTATTGGATATCAACCCCATGGTGTTAGGCTTCATGTTTTTGCCTTTTGTTTTTTTTTGGGGGGGGGGGCTTACATTTAATTTGTTTGCCATGTCAGTATGAAGAAAGATATATTCTTCATAATTTGGGTTCCTTCAAAATAGGGGTTTGTCACAATTTCCACTCTTCTCTCAAAGGGACAGTACTTCGATTTTATGAAATAAGGTGTAATGTCTTATATTTTGTGTTGTGGGGGGAAACTGATCAAATATTCACAATCAGAGGAGGAGAGTACTTAACACTCTATTATAACTTTTAGTAACTTTGTATGATGATAATGATGATGATGTTAACCACAGTATGGTATGTATGGTGGCAGTTAAGAACTTTGATACTGTATATATCGTAGGATTTTCGAGTGAGATCGTTGCCAGTGCCCCTGGACTGGCTTGTGCGGGTGGCACATAAAAGACACCATTTCGAGCGTGGCCGTTTTCGTGCAGGTGACACGTAAAAGCACCCACTACACTCTCTGAGTGGTTGGCGTTAGGAAGGGCATCCAGCTGTAGAAACTGCCAAATTAGATTGGAGCCTGGTGTTGCCATCCGGTTTCACCAGTCCTCAGTCAAATCGTCCAACCCATGCTAGCATGGAAAGCGGACGTTAAACGACGATGATGATGATGATGATGATGATATTTATTTATTTATTCGTTTGTGTGTGTAGGAATAAGGATCTTGACTATAATCAGAGATTGCAGTGGTTTGAATGCTGTTTAGAATATTTATGTTATTATTTATAATTAGTCAAAGTGAAGGTACATGGCTTAATAGTTAGGATATTTGGCTCATGGTCATATGGTCATGAGTTTTGATTCTTGGTGTCATGTTGTGTCCTTGTGCATGACACTTTATTTAATGTTGCTCCAGTCCACTCACCTGGCAAAAATGAGTAGTCCCTGTACTTAAAGGGGAGCCAGTCTTGTCATATTCTGTGTCCTGCTGAATCTTCTTGAGAACTACATTAAGGGTATGCATGTCTGTGGAGTGCACAACCACTTGTACATTAATTTCTTGAGCAGGCTGTACTCTTGATCAGATCAACTGGAACCCTTGTCATCGTAACTGACGGAGTGCCAGTTAATTAGTCTAAGGCAGTGAGCTGGCAGAATCACGAAAGCACAAGAAGAAACATTTTGCTCTTATAGATCCCTACATTTGGTTTTCAAATCCAGCTGAGGTCTTCTGTGCCTTTCTTACTTTCAAGGCTGATAAAGTACCACACAAGTTCTTTGGTTGATGATATCAATCAGCACCCTCTTTTCAGAACTGTTTGCCTTGTGTCTAACTCAGAAATATTTAATTAATCTTAGAAATGTCAACTTGAAAAGTAATTGCATTGTTAATTATAGATATTAAAACTATTAACAGAAATCACCTTTCAAGTTAATTACTGGTAGATTTTTTTTATAGAACATAGCTGTTAGTGACTTATTTACTATAAATTCTGGTGGCTTATAATAGAACACAGTTCTTAGTGACTACTGCACAATAAACTCTGGGGGATCACTCTGAATCTGAAGTTTGAAATTATGGACATTCAGTTACACTGTTTTAGTCATTCATCATCATTTAACTTCCTTTTTATATGCTAGCATGGGTTCGACAGTTTGACCGGAGCTGGTAAGGTCAAGGGCCTTACCAGTCTCCACTGTCTGCTCTGGCATGGTTTCTACAGCTTTATGCCCTTCCTAATGCCAACCACTCCACATAATGTACTGGGAGATTTTTATGTGACACCAGCACCAGTACTTTTAATGTAGCACCAGCACATTTTTCACCCTTATTATTCAAAATACTGTGACCAAATGGATTGGCAAAATCATTAGTGTGTTGGAAAAAAGGTCTTGCAGTATCATTTTTTCCATCCCTTTACATTCTGAGTTAAAATTTTGCTGTGGTCAACATTGCCTTTCCTCTTTCCAGGGTTGATAAAATAAAAGTGCTAATCAAATACTGAGGCTGATCGCGTCCATCAGACCTTCTCTTAAGAATTGCTGGCCTTGTACCAAAATTAGAATTTTAAAAGGCAGCAATCTGGCAGAATTGTTAGTGTGTAAAATGCTTAAGTGGCAATTCTTTTGGTTTCACATTCTGAGTTCAAATTCCACAGTGGTGGACTTAGCCTTTTATCCTTTCAAGGTTATTAAAATAAAGTACCCACTAGTACCCCATTCCCTGGAAATTTTAGGCTTTGTGCCTATAGTAGAAAGAATTATATAAAATACTTACCTCTTGCTATATTTCTTGCTCTACCCAGCTTCTGACAGTCCTCACTTGGATTTAGTGCCCCTCCTTGGCTCAGATGATATTTCCGATGGTGGTCTCGAGTCTCTTGGGCAGCATTCTCAGTCTGAGAATCAAGCAACACCTGTATCAGGTAAGTTCTTCACTCCTATTTGTCTTATGCCACGTACGTGTCAGATATATGCATACTCGCACAGACACAGACGTGTGTGTGTATTTATATATTAATTGATAGTAGGAGATGGATTTTGTATTAGACTTTTATTAGGTACAACATATGTTTCGAGCCATCAGTCTGGGTCTCTTCAAGCACATTGGTAAAGAAGTCTCACTAGATATTTTTTGTGCCGGCTGGCTTGTTGTTATACACTCATCCAGTTTGAGAATAAATAAAAGTAAAAAATATTGTAGAAAGGCAAAAGATTCAAATATGAACGTGGAAAACACTTGTTTCAGTTTAGATAAAATGACGTAATCAGCTTTTGCTGCCGTAACTGCTTAGAAGAATAAGAAGAAGGTGAAAGGAAGATTAATACTTGTCTAAGACGTCTTAGCTCGTGTGGTGTTGTGCTCTAAAAGGCTGAGTAAACCACATACAGGTTTCTTCATTGTTTCATTGTTGGTTATCTTTGTCGTCTTAAAACTTGTATTCCTGTCTGACTCTATAATTATGTGTATATTTCAGGAGTAAACCTCACCAATTCTTTATCTAATTCCATCCTTGGTTCTACTGATCCAGTATTAGTTGGTCCTTCAGATTATATGTCTACAGGTAAGTGTCTTTACTTTCAATCTGTCCTTTGATTATTTTGAACATTTCTAAACTGACAAATCTGTTAAAATGGTAAATTCTCAGACTAGGTGCTTAGGTGGTTTGCTTTGCAGCCATATATTTTCAGGTTCAGTCAAGTGTCTTCTATTGTAGGCCCTAGCCAACCAAATTTTGTGAGCGTGTTTGGTAGACAAACTGAAAAGAGTGTGTGTGTGTGTGTGTGTGAGTCTGCACATGAGTATGTATATTTGTGTCTCTTTGTCTTGACATTGCAAGCTAATTGTAATCAAACTTCCACCATCACATAAGCTGTGTCATTCATTTGCAACCTGGTGGTTCACAACCATTTTTTTGCTTATGGACCCCTTTGATTCCTATTTTATTCTAAACAAAAAATTCTATCAGTTTTATGTTGAAACTGGCCAGGTTTGGCCTCTCACACCAATCAATCCTACAATGTCATTCTAAAAATAAACACTCACATCATCAAAATCTCTAAGCTACAAGATAATACTTGATTAATTCAATACAGTATGAACCACATGGTTCCGGGTTGAATCCCACTGCATGGCACTTCAGGAAAGTGTCTTCAACTATATCCTCAGGCCAACCAAAGCCTTGTGAGTGGATGTTGTAGATGGAAGCTGAAAGAAGCTCGTCATATATCTATATCTGTGTGTGTGTGTGTGTGTTTCTTCCTCCATCACTGCTTGGTGTGTTTATGTTGCTGTAACTTAGCGGTTCAGCAAAAGAGGCTGATAGAATAAGTATTAGGCTTAAAAAGAAATAAGTTTTGGGGTCAATTTGTTTGACTAAAACTCTTCAAGGCAGAGCTCCAGCATGGTCGCAGTCAAATGACTGAAACAAGATTAAAGAAAAGAATAAAATAAGCATTACATTTCGCAGAGTAATCTGAATGCTCAAAAGATTTTAAATACTTTTAGGAATTGCATAAAAAAAATTGTTAAAATAATTTGTGTAATGTAGTAGTACAAGCAATTTAATGCTCATAAATTTTAACAATAAAATCTTATGTGGACCCTGGTTGAGAACCACTGGACTAGGGGAATATTACTTTGCTTGAAAACAGGAGAGATGGTATCAGAAATTGTTGGTTTTGTGTCTAAATTAGAACTGGCAGAATCGTTAGCACGCTGGGAGAAATGCTTAGAAGTATTTCATCTGTCACGACGTTCTGAGTTCAAATTCCACTGAGGTCAACTTTGCCTTTCATCCTTTCAGGGTCGGTAAAATAAGTACTAGTTGAGCACTGGGGTCAGTGTAATCGACTATCCCCTTCCCCCAAAATTTCAGGCACTGTGCCTTTAGTAGAAAGGATCATCATCATCATCATTATTATTTTTATTATTATTACTCTTAAAACAGTGAGCTGGCAGAATTGTTTGCACGCCGGACAAAATGCCTAGTGGTATTTTGCCTGTCTTTACATTCTGAGTCCAAATGTCACGGAGGTCGACTTTACCTTTCATCCTTTTGGGGTTGATAAATTAAGTACCAATGAAACACTTGTCCTCTCCCCCCAAAGTTCGAGGCCTTGTGCTTCCAGCAGAAAGGATTATTATTATACTTAAGGCAGCAAGCTGGTAGAATTATTACTGCAGCAGGCAAATGTTTGGCAGCATTTTATCTGTTTTTGCATTCTGAGTTCAAACTCCACTGAAGTTGACTTTGCATTTCATCTTTTCAGGGTCAATAAAGTACTGGAATCGATGTAATCAACTAGTCCCCTCCCCCAAAATTTCAGGCCTTGTGCCTTTAGTAGAAAGGATTATTATTATTCTTATTTTGTCTTCTTTTTTTTTAGACTCTGAGAAATTGTTATCGGTAGCAGTAAATTCTGCTTCTTTGTTCAGTTCCTCTGACAATCTCCCTCCTCATGGCATTACATTACGAGATCCAGAAACAGGTGTGACATATGTTCAAACACAACTACTACAGGTAAGAAGACAACTGGAGTTTCTCTTTCTCTCATTTTTGTTTGTTATTTTAATAATAAGTTTAATCAGAGAATGATATACATGAACCACCTACATCTTTGTAGTTAGGACCCAACGTTGGAAAGATTGTTGTGACTGATACTGGATCTCAGGAACAGGTTGGAGTACAGAACTGATCCAGATAATTGTCACAAACTGAACTTTGCTAAAGGCACCCAAGGATTAAGTAGTCTATGTCACTTACAACACACATGCACTATATATATGTCTGTGTGTATTTGTGTGCTTTGGATTTACAAATGAGAGAAGAAAAGGATTCAATACATTATGCACTATAAATGTGTTCGGGGCACATTCAAACCTGCTCTCAGTGCCACCTACCCAGAATATATGATGCTGGCATTGTGGAGTGTTTATGGTGAGCTTCCGATTAGTGCTACCAATCATTGTACAGTGATAAAAATATCATGAAACAGACAATTTCTCTTATCAGCTTGCACGACAAAGACCTCCTAGTTAAGAGAGTGGAACTGAGGGAATTGGCTGTGTGCCAGGTGAGAGGTTAGAGTATAATAGAGGAACAGAGGTAGTTTCCATACTATAGAGGAGATACCTGACCACCCCAGTAGGACAATGAAGAAGGGGAGTGGGAGAGAGAGAGAGAGACAGATGGAGCTCTTTTTGCTGGCATCTCTTATGCCATCAAGAAATGCATCAGGATCACAAATTCTTTTCTATAAAAATGTTGTTCCTCAGACTTTCAGAACAAAAAAAAACAATCATCACATACATAGTTTTACTGAGCTTTTTTGATAGGCATTAATTATGTTCTATGTCAAAAATCTGTTTTGAGTCTTCAGACTCATTAGACCAGAAGAGCTTTTCATGAAAATTTGGGGACAAAGGTCACTGCCTGCATGTCAGTTCCATTCATTTCCAACTATAACACAACGTCATGGCAAAGAGACATACACACACACACACACATAGACGTGTGTGTGCGCATTATTATACTATGGGCTTCTTTCAGTTTTTGTCTGCCAAATAAACTCACAAGGATTTGAACTCACAAGGGTTGATCTAAGGCCATAGTAGAAGATGCTTGTAACCATGTGATTTAGAAGCAAACTTCTTCCAACACAACCCCACCTTAAATACCATCACCACCACCCCAGCTGCCATTAGTACTCATTTTCAACTGAGCAAACTTAATCTTGTTAGATATAAAGTAAAGAACCTCTTCGGTCAGGAATGGCCATGGGAAAGGCAGAGGCCAATACAGCTTAACACCAGTGACATTGTAACTCATTTTTACAGCTGAGTGAATTGGAACAATGTGAAATAAAGTGTCTTGCTCAAGAACACAACACACAGCCCAGTCCAGGAATCAAACTCACCACCTGATGATTGTGAGCCCAACACTCTGACCACAGAGCCATGCACCTTCACACTTAGATATAATATAATGTTATTGCATATAGTTATATTAAACATAAGAAGACAGGCCAGTTTTTTAACAGCTGTTATAATTTTGTTTGCTTGCTATTTATTTTCCAGGATGATCCACCAAATCCAGAGATGTATCCCGGAGATGGTAGTCTTGTCACTGATCTGGCTTTGCATGATGCAAGTTCAAGCACAGCAGCTGATTCAGCTTCTGAACATGGTGCATCATCAACAGAATTTACTGGAACTACCATCAATCTACAAGACCTAGAATGATGACCAGCGTCCACACATCCGATTCGTTAGGTGTAAATTTTGCTACAATTCCATTCCAGATGTTAACTCAAAGAGACAGTGAGTTGCAAACACAAAAAAAAATACCTCCAACACAAGACTTCTATTTATTTCTTGTGTTCTTTCAGTCCTGGCTATGTTGACTAAATATCGTCACAGATTTTAATGGTTTTTCCTCTGAATAATTAACAATTCTTTTTTCTTCAGTTGGGTATGAAGAGAATTGGGTATTTACAGTGATATATTTCTTGGGAGGAAAAACGCAAAAAAAAAAAACCTGTTTAGCCACTGAAAACTTCATTGCTATTCTTGTGGTTTTGTTAAAGCTGTTGAACTAAAGACTGGCATGTCAGGACTCTGGCACTGTAATCTTTATACAGAAAGCTGCAAAATATATTTTTATAATGGAAACTGTATGAACGTTTGTAGGGGGTTTGGGTGGGAATTTTCCACCTCCTGTTTGCCTGCTTGATGTGACACGACGTAAAAGTCATTTAGATAAATGCCTATCGCTGCGTGTTTGAGTAGCATTTGTCACAGTTGGTACAGCACTGGCACAACTGCCAAAGGATCAATGACTAGTATCCAATCACTGGTGCTGTACTATTTCTGTGGCAAAGACACTTGACTCTCAAAGGTCCAGTTCAACTTGCTTTAAATAGTTTCCATGGGAAGGTAGCTCTCACTCTATTAAGCCGTGGAGTCAGGAGCACTGTATAATCAATGGGTGTTTTACTTATATAAGGCAAGGTTTACTATAATCTGTTTGCCTATCTCAGGAGACAGAGAAAAGACAACTATCTCTGAACTGCTTAACACCTTAAAAACAGGGATAAGCACCAACACATCACAATACCTGATAAGCAATAGTTTATGATATTGTGGGATCTGCCAATGTTTTAACCATGAGATAGAGCTAGTGTTCTTTTGCTACATTCAACTATAAATTCTAATAGCTATATCACTCTGGTTTCTGCATTGTATCATGTGGCAAGGCTCACATATTCATGTTCTGTATTGCATCATAGGTTCGGATACATGCATCTGTATTACCATGTGTATTGTGACGTGTGGCCAATTTACACATGCCTATATTCTGTGAATTGTGTCATGTAGCAAGATACAAACTTCACTTAATTGAAAAATTAATTTGGCAAACTGGTCAATCATGTTAAGTGAAATTACTTTATCTTCCTAAGACTTTATACCTTGCCTACAAGCGACAGTGTTTGGATAAATATTCCACACAGCTTACACTTTGATTCTAAAATTCTCTCCCGGTGTTGGCATTGCATTGACAAGATGCCTAATTTAAGAAATTACTATATTTTTATTTGTTCCTCTTTGTTCTGTGTTTATTTATTTTAATATTATTTCTGGGGTTTCTTTTTTTTCCACTGTATTTTGTTCCTTACATGCCTCTCTACTTTTCTGTGGCTTTTAAACATGTTTTCCATAAACCGTGCTCCAAAACATATTTCCATGTGTCTCCTCTGATCTTGGACAGTTTACTTTTTGTGGACCTCAGTTCATCTTACTGCAAGGAGATATCTACCAGGTCCTCTGAGAGTGTTTGTCTAAAATAGACTGGTTTCCTATCCAGTTGAAGGTTTTATTTATCATCTTCGTTAACACCATTGAACCAGAGGTATGCCCCAGCATAATATGCTCTCTGTGAGACAATTACACATTCATTGTCACCCATTGTTTCTTGCAGTTTTCTCCTGTACCACTTGCTAAATTATTTATTTTGAGATGGTGTCTTTTTATTATTATTATTATAATATATTTTGTACTGCCTGATCTTATCTTAAAGAGCGTGTTGACTTCAGCAGTACAGCTATTGTATTAATGCTTATTGTTTTGGTTTTGATGTTTTTGTTCTGTACTGGTAGACCTGTGAAGAGACTCTCTCTGTAAATTTCCCCATCATTTCCAACAGTCCAGTTGTTATTGTTGTTGTTTAAACCCAGGCCAGTCCTGATCCAGTAGACTTGTGATGAAAGGCCCTTACAGTTGTGACCAGCCTGTTATTTATTCAGATATGTATGAGATTACATTATCCAATGTAACCCCCTTTTTTTTTTTTTTCTTCAAGATTGTGGGATGTGATTTGAGAAGGGATTTCAGCTGCTATTACTAGCACATTAAGCAACCCTAAAGAGGCTCTGTCATTGGTAGCACATGATTGAAACTGATAACACAATGAAAACTTTTGTATAAATCAAAGTTGGTTGGATTCACATCAAAGAAAGGGGTATTAAATATTTATCATAGTTGGTTATTTAGTGGAATTGGTAGAGCAGCTATGTCTCGTAAAAAATTAACATTCACATCTGGTCAAACTCAAATTTTACTATTTGTCTTCTTGGATAATGTTAGTGGATAAAAACAAGTAGCAATCAAGTACCTGTATTGATACAATCAACTGTACTTCCGCTCTCTACTCTCCGTATTACGAAAGCTATGCCATGGCAGGATCTGTAAAGTACAAGACAAAACGCCCTGTAGTATTTTAATTATGTCCCTTTATGTTTTTCATCCCGTACTCGCAGAGGCTGGCTTTTCCTTTCATCCTTCTAGGTGGGTTCAGTAAAAATAAGTATACCAATCTACTATACTTCCTTCCACAAAAGTTGTGGCCTTGTGCCTGTTACAAATTGTCGTTGTCATCATTACTAGTTTTAGTTACGTCCCTTTGCATTCTGATTGTCACGCCTTGCTTATGTTTTTTGACTTTCATCCTTCTGCAGTGATAAAATAAGTACCAAAAAACTGCTGGAGTTAGTGCCATCAACTAAGCTCTTTCCACAAAATTTGTGGCCTAGTGCCTATATCAGAAATTATTATAATATATAAATTACACATAATGACTTTCCTCCCTCTTTTTCTAACTTGGATTTCTCTCACCCTTTTCTTGCCAAGACATCTCTTTAACTGCAGCCACATTGCCTAAAATATTTTCTCTACCATTCCTTTACACTGACTATTGGTCCAATGTAAAAGCTAGCTTGGAATAATCTCAGTAATATTGTCACCAATATATATATATAAAGGCCAAATTAGACTGGAGCCTGGTGTTGCCATCCGGTTTCACCAGTCCTCAGTCAAATCGTCCAACCCATGCTAGCATGGAAAGCGGACGTTAAACGATGATGATGATGATGATGATGAAAGGTGGTGCTCCTACATGGCCGCAGTCAAATGACTGAAACAGGTAAAAGAATATAAAATATCAAACTGAGGAAAGGAGTTCCTTCAAAGGGGTCTGTTAAACATCCAATTCACTGGTACGTCAGTTGAATACCATATAAATATATTGGTGACACTATATAACTGGCACTGCATCACTTACTACGACGACGTTTCCAGCTGATCTGATCAACGGAACAGCCTGCTCATGAAATTAATGTGGAAATGGCTGAACACTCCACAAACATGTGTACCCTTAAGTTTCTCAGGGAGATTCAGCATGACACACAATGTGAAAAGGCTGACCCTTTGAAGTACAGGTACAACTTATTTTTGCCATCTGAGTGGACTGTAGCAATGTGAAATAAGTGTCTTGCTCAAGGACACAACATGACTTTATGATTATGGGCCAAATACCCTAACCACTAAGACCTGCACTTTCATCACAATATATATATATATATATATATGTATACGCACACACATGAGTAGACAATGAGCAAAATTACTCTGCTAGTATTTTATGTTTCTTTAGACCATTAGATGAAATTTTCAATGCCCTCACAAATTACTTAACAGTTGATAAGACATTCCTTGACATACATGTGTGTGTCTCATCACTTTAACACCCATTTTTCCATGCTTGCATGGATCAGGCAGTATTGATGGAGGCTGGTTTTTTTATGGCCTACGGTGATATTTCCCCGTGGCTGGACATGTTTCCCAGAGATGATTAACAATATGAGTGACATTGTGTGTCTGTTGGTGATGCTTGTTTATGACTGTTGCTTGACATGACATGATATAAATACACCCGCCCATGTGTGTGTGTGTGTGTGTATATAAAGATGACCCATCAAGTCAAGTGAAATTGTAGTTGTGGCCGATTGCGGTGTCATGTCAATGGCACCTGTGCCAATACCACATAAACAGCACCTATTACAGTCTTGGATTGGTCAGCATTAGGAAGGGCATCCAGCCGTAGAAACCATGCCAAATCAGACTGGAACCTGGGGTAGCCCTCCAGCTTACCAATTTCAGTCAAACTGTCTAACCCATGCCAGCATGGAAAGCAGACACTAAAT
>NC_069004.1:13775485-13775903 GCF_001194135.2 Octopus bimaculoides | reverse complement strand
ATATATATATATATATATATATATATATATATATATTGTGAAATAATAGCAGGAAAATCAAAGTCAAAAAACTTTTCACAAAGATATATATGTAATGTCAATGTGAATACCCGTCAGAGTGTAAGTATCTTGAGAGAAAAGCTGAACATTAGAAGCATCAGTTGTGGCGTGCAAGAGAGACGATTGCGCTGGTATGGACATGTGGTGAGAATGGAGGAGGATAGCTGCGTGAAAAAGTGCCACACCCTAACAGTTGAGGGAACCCGTGGAAGAGGTAGGCCCAGGAAGACCTGGGCTGAGGTGGTGAGGCAAGACCTTCGTACATTGGGCCTCACCGAGGCAATGACTACGGACCGAGACCTTTGGAAATGTGCTGTGCGTGAGAAAACCCGGCAAGCCAAGTAAGATCGTTGCCAGT
>NC_069004.1:13771238-13775140 GCF_001194135.2 Octopus bimaculoides | reverse complement strand
ATATATATATATATATATATATATAGTATATGTAAATATATAAAGTAAGACAGTTTAACGAAGTATTTAACACATCTTACGATCGTTTCGCAAAAGTATTGTCTTTATAATGGAATCCAAGATTGATAAACATTGATAGGCAATACTTCCACTCATCAGAGATGGAGAGGGTGTAGTTTGTATAATTAATCATAAGATGCATTAAATACTTAACTTTAAACTGTCATACTTTATATATTTATTTTTTGATTTTGATTTTCCTGCTATTATTTCACAATATATTATATATAATTGCTCATATTAAATGTCCGAGTACTTAATGATATTAATAATTTGACACTTATATACAAAGAGCACTCATTTTAAATTCAGTATATCATATTCTCATAGAATATATTTAATTAAAGATATATATATATATATATATATATATATATATATATACACACATACAAGGCTACAGTCAAATGACTGAAACAAGTAAAAGAATATATATACACAAATACACAACTGCTTTCTTTCGCTTTTCATCTACCAGAGCCACTCACAAAACTTTGGCCAGCATGTTACTATAACAGAAGACACTTGCTTGCACAAGATTGGGGAGTGAACTTCTTTACCTCACATCCGTGTCTATATATTTTTGTGTGCGTGGAGTAGGACAAGGCTCTGGTTTTGGAGTTTCATTTAACTGCATGGCATTTTGGTCAAGTGTCTACTGCTGCTACTATTACTACTACTATTACAATATTGGGTAAGCCATTGCCTTGTTAGTGAAATGTGTTTGCCAGAAAGTGTACTAAAGCCATCATGTACGTACATTCGTATGTTTGTGTTCGTCTCCACTTACCTTTCAATCAGATACTCTTTTGCTGTGCTAATGATGTTTGCAACCTGCATAAACAATGCCCAGTAGCATGCAGTTCATCTGTGAGGGCTTGGATTATGATAACTTATTCGAAAAATGAGTTGCAGTTAGCATCTCGAAAGGAGCGTCCACTTGTAGAATACTGCCTCAGTAAGTCTCATCCAACTCATTCTACTTGGAAAAAGCAAGCATAAAAATATTGATGGAAAGTTCCATGCTTATGTAATTAATTGTTGTTAAGTACTAATTAGTTCACACAAACTGTGGCAAAAAAAGCATACCTCGTGGTATCTAGTTTTGGCACTTTGTTTTGATTTCAAAATTCCACCAAGATCAACTTTGCCTTTCATCATTCCCAGGTTGATAAAATAAACTGTCAGTCATGTACTGAGATTGATGACATTGACTAAACCCCTTCTCTCAAAACTGTTGGCCTTTTACCTACACCTAAAACCACTATTATTATTATTAGTAATGCGGCGAGCTGGCAGAATCGTTAGCATGCCAGGCGAAATGCTTAGCTGCATTTCATCTGTCGTTGTGTTCCGAGTTCAAATTCCACTGAAGTCAACAATGTAATCAATTTGACCCCTTCCCCAAAATTTCAGGCCTTGTGCCTTTAATAGAAAGGATTAGCATTTTTATTATTAATATTGTTATTAAGGTGGTGAGCTAGCAGAACCATTAGCACACTGGACAAAATGCTTAGCGGTATTTTGTCTGTTTTTACATTCTGAGTTCAAATTCTGCCAAGGCTCACTTGGCCGTTTGTCCTTTTGGGGTTGATAAAATAAGTACCGCTGAAGCTCTGGAAGTTGATGTAAGTCAGTGAACCCTCCTCCACCAAAATTTCAGGCCTTGTGCCTGTAGTTGAAAAGTTTATTAATATATTCTTTTGGCCAATGAGTTGACAGAAATAACAGTACTGGATTAAAATATCTTCTTGTGCCCTTGTATGTACGTTGAGAATACAGATCCCTATATAAAAGAAATACTAGTGTTATATTGAGGTCATTTCACTCAGCTATAGGCTCTCTCCTACAAACTTTTGGTTTTCTACCTAGGCTGTGGATTGGCAGAATCGTTAAAGTGTTGGATGAAGTGCTTTGTGGTATTTGTTCCCGGTGTTGACATTTTGAGTTCAAAACTTGTCATGGTCACCTTAACCTTTTCTCCCTCCAAGGCCAGTGAAGAACTGGGGTTAATGATATCAGCTAACCCTCTTCCCCCAAATTTTAGGCCTTTTACCTTGAGGTGGCAGAATTGTTACTATTTTGGACAAAATGTTTAGTGGAATTTTTTCTGGCTCTTTACATTCTGAATTCAAATGCTGTCAAAGTTGACTTTGCTTTCTTTCTTTTAGGGGTCAATGAAACATGTACCAGTTGAGCACTGGAGGTCAATGTAATTGACATACCCTCTTTTCTTAAAATTGCTGGCCTTGTGCCAAAATTAGAAAGAATTATCATCATCATCATCATTATTAAGGCAGCAAGCTGGCAGAATCATTAGCACCTTAGTGGCATTTTGTCTGTCATTACGTTCTGAGTTCAAATTCTGCCAAGGTCACCTTTGCCTTTCATCCTTTTGCGGTCAATAAAGTAAGTACCAGTTGAATACTGGGATCAATGTAACTGATTTATCCCCTCCTCCAAAATTACTGCCCTCGTGACAAAATTTGAAACCATTATTATTATTATTATCATTATTATTATTATTATTAGCTGATTGATTAGAGCATCAGACTGCAATATTTGTTTCAGGTTTCAAGGCACACTGAGTAAAGTGCTTCGTGGCATTTTGTCCATCTTTTATGTTCAAATTCCACCAAGGTCGACTCTGCCTTTCGTCCTTTCGGGGTTGATCAAATAAGTACCAGTGGAGCACTGGGGTCAATGTGATCGACTTACTCCTTCCCCCGAAATTGCTGGCGTTGTGCCAAAATTTGAGACCAATATTAGCGAGTGATTAAGGCGATGAGCTGATAGAATCATTAGTACACACTGGGCAAAATGCTTAGTGGCATTTCACCAGTCTTCTTGTTCTGCTTTCAAATTCCACCAAGGTCCAACTTTGCCTTTCATCCTTTCGGGGGTCAATAAAATAAGTACCAGTTGAGTATGGGGTGCGTGCGGGGGTCCCATGTAATCGATTTACGCCCCCCCCCCTCCTCTGAAATTGATGGCCTTGTGCCAAAATTTGAAATCAATATTTATTTCAGGGTTTCGATACACTGAGCTCGACTCAGAGTTTTCTTCCTTCTGTGCAGTGGGGGTGGGTTGATAAAAAATGAAGCCCTAGTAAAAAACTACGGTTTGTATAATCGTCACCTGACTGGCCTTCGTGCGGGTGACACGTAAAAGCACCCACTACACTCTCTGAGTGGTTGGCGTTAGGAAGGGCATCCATCTGTAGAAACTCTGCCAAATCAGATTGGAGCCTGGTGTAGCCATCTGGTTTCACCAGTACTCAGTCAAATCGTCCAACCCATGCTAGCATGGAAAGCGGACGTTAAACGAAGATGATGTTTCCCATCTTCTCTCTAGAATTCCTGGCTTTGTGTCTATGTAAGAAATTATTATCACTGGAGATTTTTCTCTTTTTTTTTTCTTTTTTTTCTTTTTGTTTTTTAATTGCCAACCTTCTCTACTGGAACATCATTAAATGTTCCACTTTCACAAACTTTGACGTCTTTCACTGCAACGCTGCTACTTATGGCTGCCTATTATTACTATTATCATTATTATTATCAATATTATTACTATTATTATTATTATTATTATTACAAACAAAAGCAACAAAGCAAAACAAACAAAATAAAAATTGAATGGAATATCCCGGTGCCTGGGAGGGTGGGGATTGCTTGTAAGGTTTTACTGTATTATACAAATGCACACCAAACCTACAGTGAATAGTGCACTTTTTTTTTGTTTTTGTTTTTTCTCCCCAGCCTTCTGAATTCATTTCATGAAAGTAATTAATTACAGTTTCCTGATATTAATATATGTATATGTTTGTGTGTGTGTGTGTGTGT
>NC_069004.1:13769495-13770935 GCF_001194135.2 Octopus bimaculoides | reverse complement strand
TATATATATATATATATATATATATATATATGCATGTATATGTATGTATGTATATATATATATATATGTGTGTGTGTGTGTGTGTGTATATATATACATGTATATACAAATGGTTTACACCTAGTAGCTTACTGGTAGAGCATGGTCACTTTCAGAGTGATCATTACATAAATAACAAATGAAAGACAGAAGATGGAATATACGAGAATATATCATTAATCACAACAATTGTTTCGACACATCTAGCATCGACTCCTCTTGTGGGACACTCAACAACTGGTTCTGGAACATCTGGTGGTGCAGATGTATCTTGTTGGGTGATGAATAAATAAAAAAAATCTCGTTAAAATGACTGTTCCATAATGCTAGATTTGTCGAAACAATTGTTGTAATCAATAATATATTCTCATATATTCCATCTTACTTTATTTGTGTAGTAAGGCTACCATTGCTTTTATGTTAAGCGATACCTTAACAATTATCAAGCCTATCACATGGAATATGGTGGCAAATACCAATGTTTCATGTGGTAAACTTGATAATTGTTAAGGTATTTCTTAACATGAAACCAGTGGTTGTACATATATATATATTATTTATGTTATATATATAATAAGGGGTGTCTCTTTACTTTTGAAATGTCTGTATATTATGAAATTTGCTTACTGCTGTTACTAGCTTTTCAATTCAGTTGATTCATTAAATTTCTAGCTGCTTTAGACTTGAAATCGTAGATTGGGTAATGCAGTGAACAATGCTTTAGCCCCAAATCTTGGGTCCATTGCTCATTGCAGATAATATTTCAGTATTTGTGTCTCTACAACAAAATTCTCGACTCTACCTCTCACTTCACTTAGCTGTGTAATAGTGGATATAGAGCATGTAGGAATGTTACCTGCTATGGGATTTATGTTCTATCCAATATGATATTTATATCACAAGCAGTCTAGACTATTATAAGACCTAGAAAGCTTATGCAAGTACTAAATTTCTGTTTTTTTTTTTTTGTTTTAATTTTTCTTCTCTGTTTCTCATTCTTTAGTATTTTATCTTAAAGTGTACAATAGGACCCCGTATAACATTATGTTATTCATGAAATAAATTAAATATTTAAACGGACCATAATTTTTGATGATAACTGTTTTTTGTTGGTGCTAAACCAGCTGTTCTGGTTGTTTTGATAGAGAAATCTTTTGACAGGAGCAAGTGATATGTTTAGCTTTAACGTACTATAAACACTGCCATAGATATATTATTGAGCTTGTTTGTTCATTGGAACAAGAATAGTTGCTACACTGCCATGCTCCGACATAACAAACTGAACACCATTCAAAACAACTAAGACATACAGGAGATATATATGTTTGTGTATTGTGTAAGTGTGCATGCATGTGTGCGTGTATTTATATATATATATGTATATATATATGTATATATATA
>NC_069004.1:13766444-13769095 GCF_001194135.2 Octopus bimaculoides | reverse complement strand
AATTATGAATATGCACTTTGTCAAGGGGAAAATAACTGGTGTTTCCAAAGATTTAAATTAATCTTATTCTACTTTTCACATTTGACTATTTGATCAAATTTTTACCAAAGAACTGCATTTATTGTCACCTAATAAAAATGTCATTCTGAAACAATTTTGTGTTCTTTAATTTCTTTGATTAACTCTTAAATGGTAGAAAATATGCTGCATGAATGTGTGAACTGATAGGCAAAAAAAATAATTTTTTTTATTTTATTTTCTTAAGAGTAATTTTTACACTTATTTTCATTTTAACCCTTTAGCATTTAAACTGACCATATCTGGCCCAAATATTCTACCTGATTTATTTTCAGACTGGCCAGATATGACTTTTTGCATCTACCCTACAATGTCATTCTAAAATTAAACAATCATATCATTGAAACACTGCATGATTAATTCAAAACAATGGGAATAAATAAGCATTACATTTGACAGAGTAATCTGGATGCTGAAGGGTTAAATAAGTACAAAATCTATGAAAATGATATTTTAACACTCTTCTCAAGCCAAGTGAGATCGTACTTGTGGCCGATGCTAGTGTCGTGTAACTGGCATATAAAAAGCACCCTTCAAATGTTGGACAATGTGCTGTGCTTCAGAAGACCTGTCAAGCCAAGTGAGATCATAATCATGGCCAATGGCACATAAAAATCACCCACTACACTCTTGGAATGGTTGGTGTTAGGAAGGGCATCAAGCCACAGAAACCATGCCAAATCAAAATTGGAACCTGGTGCAGCTCCCGGTTTACCAGTCTTCAGTCAAACCGTCCAACCCATGCCAGCATGGAAAGTGGAGATTAAATGATGATGATGATTAGATTACAAAATTTAAGACAAAAGAGCAATAAAATCATTTGAGATTTCCACATTGTTGTCAAATAAATGTACAAATGGAGAAAAATTAGTGCACTGTTTCCATCCAGAGCTAACTGAAGTATCACCTTCTGTGCTATCTTGAGCAGTGGTTCTCAACCTGGATCCATTTTGCCTCCGAGGGTCCATATAAGATTGGGGTGGGGGTCTATGTAACAAAATAGTACATCAGGGATCCAAAATAGTATTTTAAGGGCCCCTGAAAAAGTTTTGCTCTAGATGTATGTATTGCAAGAAACAGTTTGGTTTATTTCTCTAACATTTTACGTAGTTCAACCTACACAAGTGAATGTGTGAAAAACAAAATAGGAATTTTGAAAGGAATTTCTATAAAGCTAGTTTTTAAGCATCAAATGGCTATGGGGTCCACCAGAATAAAATAGTAATCAAGGGGGTCCATAGATAAAAAATGGTTGAGAACCACTGGTGTAGAGCATCATCATCATCATTATCATTTTTAACCTCATCTAATGATGAAGGAAAGTCAGATAAAACTTGTTTCATTGTGTAAATCTTCCCATTTACTACTGGATTTCTCCCTTTGATAAAAGCCACTTTTATGCTTAGGCACATTTAATGACGTAGATGCTTGGGCATTGATGATAGCCATATCCATGTAAAATTTTTGAAACATCCTGTTCATCGGACAGTTTAGTTAGAAACTAAAACTAAACTGTCTGATGAACGGGAACATGAAACTCCAACTAACAGTTTTTTGTTATATTTCTGCTACTTTTAAATAAAGCATATTACTCTACCTCTGGTATTTGAGTACCCTATTTTCCATGTTGTTGCACATTTATGTGCTTACACTGGTATATATATATATACAACAGGCTTCTTTCCTTCTACCAAATCCATCCCCAAAGCTTTGGTTGGCCTGAGACTATAGTAGAAGACACTTGCACAAGCTGCCACACCGGGACTGAACCCAGAACCATGCGATTAGGAAGTAGAGGTCTTCTTCAGTTATGAAATTACCAATATGATGAACACCATCACCCATGATGGCATGGAGAAGAGGGTGTAATACAATGATATATACTATTTAATTATTTTGATTAATTGCTGGTGAATGCTATATGAATTTTGAATTTATCAAGGTCTGGATGACACCTACTTCTGTACCTTTGTCTTACTTTCAAATCCCTCAAGACTATACCCCACTCAGTTGAGTGCTCTTGTCTTACAGGTTCTTGGTTATCTGGTGACCTCACCAGTACTGGTGCCATGAAAAAAAAAAGCATTTTTCAAAAAGATTTTTTTCTCTTCAAAAGATGCTCCAGATCATCTCCAAAAGCACTGTGAGAAAAAAAAATGCAAAATCCCCATGAAAATGGAGAAATTCCATCTTATGTGCATCACCTATCGTTGACATCTACCCAAATTTTGATACCTGAATTCTAGAAAATATGAACTTGAGGTAACCCTAATCTACTACATCAGGATTAGGCAAGACTCCTTTCCGTCCCCCACCCAAAATACACCCTTTTTTTCGACACAAACCCCCTTTACGGGATATACGAATCGGCAAAAATCAGCATCTTTAAATTACACCTCCATTTCCTTCATTTTTTACTTTTATCAGAATTTTTTCCTTCAAAATATGCGGAAAAATACTGAGATTATGATTATGAAAAAATTTACAAAAATTTTTGTAAAATTTTATTTAAGATATTTTTTTTTTTTTTTTTTTTTTTATACGCAGAAAAATACGGACATTACGATTGTGAC
>NC_069004.1:13745907-13764555 GCF_001194135.2 Octopus bimaculoides | reverse complement strand
CTGAAAAGGCCGATATTAAGGACTCGTACCGTAAGATCGCCAACTTATGTGGTCTTCTTGATGCGGAACTCCTCTCCCTACCCTTTCGGAAAAAAGTTTCCCCCACAGATTTCTTTATAACCGTAATCTATGCCGTTTAAAAGGTGTCCGTATCAACTTTCATTAAAAATACCCATTTTCTTGAAAGTTATGTAGGTAAAAAAAAAAAACCCGGATCGTCTAAATATTTTGAAACCCCTCGGTAAAAATTTTCTGTAACAAATCCCTATAAACTCTGAATTTACAGCATCTAAACGGTATTTATTGAAAATTTCGTTAAAAAGTATCCATTTTCTGGAAGTTATGCCTAATTAGTTACCTTTTCGTTACAGACTTTGTTTTTGTAATTAATTATAGTAAGTAAATGATAGAATAGATTAGACTCTTTTATTGACTTCGTAAAGATGTTTTAAAATGTTAAAACTCAGTTCTGCCGGAATTTTATTTCTTGGGAGATTTATTCAAAGTGATTTCTTGATAGTTTGTTCAGAGTGATTTCCCTTGAATGTATTCAACTTCCGGCGGTAAAACTAAAATTTCACACATGTGAAAGTCAAAAACAATGTCAATAATAAATTCCTTGTTTCTTCCTCGCTTATTAAGCCGTCAACTCGGCACTTTAACTCGTTTTCATCCCACGGTCTCACTTCGCCCTATTTTAAGACAATCTTTATCCCCTCATGCATGTGTTTTCATACAACCCCTATCGTGTTTGACGTCGAAACATTCATCATCTCAACAAGGTTTGTTTTCTCCGGGACACCAACAGACAAGATGGAAACCGGCACCACTTTACAGAAGAAAGAGTTCTCAGGAACAGATGGATCCAAGGATCATTTACATGGTTTACGCTTCCATAACCATTGGTGCTCTACTTCTCGGCACTATTTTGTTTTCTCGCCTGAAAATTATGTACAAAAAATTTGTTCATGATATTGACACTTATTACGATGCACCTTTCGGTCGACGACAGAAGCTGATAAAATACAAAGGGGTTGTCCTACCCGCAATGTTAGAAAACGATTTACCTAAGATTCGAGACTTTGACGTTAGACCAGATGACGTGTGGGTAGTGTCTTGGCCACGGTCAGGTAAGTTGATTCCAGTCAGGTGGTAATTAACATAAGTTTTCGTGGTGTATTTTGCCCACACTTTCCATTTCTAGAAAGATGACTTCGGCAATCTTCCGTATTATGCACATATAATGGTGGATAAGAAAGTTGGGAAAAAAACGCCTGCAGAAATATCAGTTTCAAATTTTGGGGGAGGGGTAAGTCGATTATATTGACCCCAGTGCTTAAACATTCTGCTGATACACTATATATTGTTGTTCAGTACCTCTAATTAGATGTTAATTTTATGGAGAGAGTAAGCTAATGTGCAGTATGAATATTTGATCACTATAAACAAATTATTTGTGCAGGTCGTTCAGCAAAAGCTGAAAGCTCATACATGCATCATCTTCGATGGTAGAGCCCATCATATATATATATATATATATAGTATTAATAATGATAAGGAGAGTGAAGATTTTCCACATCTATAATTTTATTAAACAGTTATGTGGACATATGCACATTTCAACTGCATTGACTGCACACTGTTAGATATGTATTCTGGTGTCATTGTCAGTACAGCTTCATCGGGGTTCTTATTTGCTACCGTTTCGAAGTGAAACTGAAGGAATCAGCAAGCTGATATACATATGTATGTGTGTGTGTGTATATATCATCATCATCATCATCGTTTAACGTCCGCTTTCCATGCTAGCATGGGTTGGACGACTTGACTGAGGACTGGTGAAACCGGATGGCAACACCAGGCTCCAATCTAAATTTGGCAGAGTTTCTACAGCTGGATGCCCATCCTAACGACTATATGATGCAAACTCAATAAGGCTCGAACATTGCTCAAGGCTTTTCACCATTGTCTTTTTAATCTACAGAGAAATTAATTTAAATTTGCCCTGTTTAAATATCTACTACATAAGTTATGTCCCGTGCCAGTGGCACGTAAAAAGTACCATTCGTGTATGGTCATTGCCAGTGCCACTTGACTGGCTCCTGTGCCAGTGGCACATAAAAGGCTCCATTCGAGTGTGGTCATTGCCATTGCTGCCTGACTGGCTCCCGTGTTGGTGGCATGTAAAATGCACCATTCAAGCGTGGTCGATGCCAGTACCACCTGACTGACCCTCGTGCCAGCGCTACGAAATGTGGAGTCCAATCAGAGAATTATCAGTGGATCTCTCTGCTCTACAAAAACTGAAGATTGATGTTTTATGTTTCATGTAGTATGCCAGTCCCAACCAAAAAGCTTTGAGGCTTTCAGGCCTCACCATTAACTACAGTGATATGCCTAAAATTGAAACCTCATGTGAAAGTTTTAATGTTTTATTACAAGTCAAGATAATTACTGAGTAGGCCTTCTTCTTGTTGAGATAACCAAGCTGAACTGATTATGATGTCCTGCCTGTCAGATGTTGCCAGGTACTTATTTTACAGAAAATAAATATCGCAGTTAAATAAGACATTTCTCTGAAGTCATGGAGTAAATTTGCACCCACTACACTCTCGGAGTGATTGGCGTTAGGAAGGGCATCCGGCTGTAGAAACCTTGCCAAATCAGATTGGAGCCTGGTTAAGCCTTCTGGCTTGCCAATTCTCTGTGAAACCGTCCAACCCATGCCAGCATGGAAAGCACACGTTAAACGATGATGATGATGATACTGTATGGACTGATATAAAATATGGTGTTAACAATTACAGTTTGCAAATTTGTAGCTCCAGTTCACGGTAGCCACTGAAACTGTTGTGTATATAAACAGATTGGCTGCTTGTCTCTCTGTAATTGGTCAGATTGATGTAGAAGCCTCTGATGAGTATTGAGTAAGATTTGAAAATCAATTAAGGTTGTTCAAGCTACAGAGAAACAGTTGAATTTGCCCTGTTTATACATCTGCTACATAGGTTTATATTTGAGTATCATTATCATTGTTAAAGGTGGCAAGCTGGCAGAATAGCATGCTGGGGAAAATGCTTAGCAGTATTTCATCAGTCTTTATGTTCTGAGTTCAAATTCCACTCAGGTAGACTTTGCCTTTCATCCCTTTAGCAGCAATTAAAATAAGTACCAGTTGAGCACTGGGGTCGATGTAATTGACTTAACTCCTCCATCAAAATTGCTGGCCTTGTGCCAAAATTTGAAACTGTTCTTATTATTAGAGTGGTGAATTCACAGAATCGTTAGAGCATTGGAAGAAATATTCTGCATCATTTGTTCTGGGGTCAACTTTGTCTTTCCTCTTTTGCTTTACGCTCTTGCTTGATGAGGCTGGGGTCATCCCAGGTTAGTGGTCCCAGAGACATCTTCATGAGTAGAGCCATCTGGGTTCACCAGTGCTCTCTCCATTGCTGGCAGTCCCATGCTAGCCCTTTTACTTCCTCCAAGGTTATGTTGAGCCTCTGGAGATCTTCCCCAATCTCGTTCAGCCACCTGGTGCCATGAGGCCTCTTCCAGTCTGCAGCTGCTATGTCAAACGAGAGTAAAGCTCTGGTAGGATGACCAGCAGGATGCAGAGGACATGTCTGTACTAGCTCATGTGATGGATGGCAATGAGGTGGGAGGCTGCAGGCCGATGTGTGTACACATGCAGTTCTTTGTTGGAAACGTAATGGTACCATGTAATACTCTCGTTAAAATGAAGTACCAATCAAATACTGATTGCTGGCCTTGTATGTAAATGGTGAGCTAGCAGAATCATTAAAGCGATGGTGGTATTTCTTCCAAATCTTAACTCTCTGAGTTCAAATTCCATTGTAGTTGACTTAGCCTGTCATCCTTTCAGCTGGCAGAATCGGTAGCATGCTGGGCGAAACGCTTAGCGGTATTTCATCTGCTGCTACATTCTGAATTCAAATTCCACTAAGGTCAACTTTGCCTTTCATCCTTTCAAGGTCAATAAATTAAGTACCAGTCGAGTACTGTGGCTTGATGTGATCAACTATCCCCCTCTTCCCAAATTCCTGGCCTTGTGCCTATAGTAGAAAGGATTATTATTATTATTATTATTAAGGCAGTGAGCTGGCAGAATCGTTAGCATGCTCGGCAAAATGCTTACCAGCATTTCATCCATCTTTACATTCTGAGTTCAAATTCCGCCAAGGTTGACTTTGCTTTTCATCCTTTCGGGGTCGATGAAATAAGCACCAGTTGAGCACTGGGATTGACGTAATCAACTTACACCCTTCCCCCAAATTTCAGGCCTTGTGCCTATAATAAGAAGGATATTTTTATTATCATTATTATTAAGGCTGCGAGCTGGCAGAATCATTAGCATGCTGGGTAAAATACTTAGTGACAATTTGTGTCTTTATGTTCTGAGTTCGAATTCTGCCAAGGTTATTTTTGCCTTACTTCCTTCCAGAGTCAATAAAATATGTACCAATTGAGCACTGGGGTTGATGTTATCAACTTATGCCCTCCCCCTAACTTACTGGCCTTGTGCTAAAATTTGAAACCATTATTATTGTTATATTAAATATGTGTGTGTAATGGTTTGTCTTTTCCAGGAACTACATGGGTTCAAGAAATTGTCTACCTCATCCATTCAAATCTTGACATTTCACAAGAAGAAGAGAAAAACATTGAACAACGATTCCATTTTCTTGAAAATATTTATCCTGGATTGCCTGCCATAGCTGCTAAGGAATCGCCTCGACTGATCAAAAGCCATTTGCCCTTCCATCTCCTTCCAGAACAGCTTTCAACAGTCAAACCAAATGTAAATGTTCTTTTTCTGTTTTGTTATTGTTATCTATATCTAAGGTGGCGAGCTGGCAGAAACATTAGCATGCTGGGCGAAATGCTTAGCAGTATTTCATCTGCCGTTACATTCTGAGTTCAAATTCCGCCGAGGTCGACTTTGCCTTTCATCCTCTCGGGGTTGATAAATTAAGTACCAGTTACGCAATAGGGTCGATGTAATCGACTTAATCCCTTTCTCTGTCCTTGTTTGTCCCCTCTATGTTTAGCCCCTTGTGGGCAATAAAGAAATAAGAATTGTTAGCATGCCAGGCAAAATGTCAAGCAGCATTTTGTCTATCTCTATGTTCTAAGTTCAAATTCTACCGAGGTTGACTTGGGTTTATATTTGAGTATTGTTATTATTGTTATTAGAGGTGTAGGCATGGCTCTGTGGTAAGAAGTTTGCTTCCCAATCACATGGTTCCAGGTTCAGTCCTACTGCATGGCACCTTGGGCAAATCTCTTCTAATACAGCTTCAGGCCAACCAAAGCCTTGTGAGTGGATTTGGTAGATGGAAACCAAAAGAAGCCCATTGTATACATGTGTGTTTATGTGTATGTGTCTGTGTTTGTTCCCCACCACCACTTGACAACCAGTGTAGGTTTGTTTATGTCCCCATAACTTAGTGGTTCAGCAAAAGATATCAATTGAATAAGTACCAAGATTGAAAAAAAAAAAAAAGAAGATAAGTACTTTGATTGATTAGTTGCCTTTCATCCTTTCAGGGTGAATTAAATAAGTACCAGTCATGCACTAGGGTCAATGTATTCAACTAGCCCCCTAACCCAAATTTTCTTGTGACTACAACAGAAAGGGTTATTATCTATACATGTATACTTGGGTCTCCCTTCATAGTTATGATTATACTCTTAAGTCTTCAACAGCCATTCTTCTCTGCTCCCACCACCTCTTTGTTATCTCTCAGCTGTGTTTCTCCCATCATGTTTATTATATTAACAAGGAATTGCATCACATTGAATCTGCATCTAGTCCTACCTTTACCATCATGCTTCATTCTTACCAGCCACTAATTAGTTCCTTCCTTTTCTCTCTCTTTCTCTTCCTCTCTCACTTTCTCATTACTCTCTCCCCATTGCTTATTTATATCAATCACTCTCACTCACCCACATCTGTCTTCATTGCTATCCATCACTCTCTCTCTCTCTCTGACATTATTCTTTCCTCTATCACTTGTTGACATCTATTGCTCTCTCTCTCTCTCTCTCTCTATCACTCCCTCCCTACACCTCAGTACTTGTCACTCTCCTTCATCACACCAATTACTGTTTCTATTCCATCTGATCAATAATTGTCATTCAGCTCTCTCTCTCTGTGTCTATCTATCTATCTGTCTGCCTGTCTGTCTGTCCATCCATCTATCAATCCATCTGTTTATCTATCTTTCTGTCTGTCTGTCACCCTTTTATTCTTCATTCCAGTTTACTTCTGCTACCCTTCTAAGTCAGTGCTTTTTAAACTTAAAAATACTACACATGATGTAGTATTTCTTCTACTTCTGCCATTTCATCTAAGCAGACTCTCTCCCCTAATTAGTTGGGCTATGCCCCTCTCTGTGACCTTCATCACCTGATTCAACAGTTTGATACCCCTGTAGTTATTTCTGTCTAAAGCATCACCTTTACCTTTGTAGCAGTTGACTATGGTGCTGCTACACCAGTCATTGGGTATGACTCCTTCATGAACTACCTGATTTACAAAATGGGTGACTAGACCATAACCCACACCATCAGATGTTTTGAGCATCTCAGCAGTGATTCCTGATGGGCCAGGGGGCTTTTCCTGACTTCATATCCTTAATTGCTTTATCTACCAGGGTGCTATCAATTCGGGTAGCTAGTCCTCTCCTCCTCCCGTTCATTCTCAACATTCAGCAACCTTTCATAATGGCATCTCTATGCCTCTTTCTTTGTAGAATCATTAAAAGCAAATGCACCATCATCCATGCAGACACATTTCTCTCCTGTAACATCACAATTTTTTCTCACACCCTGTCTAGCAATCCGAAATACTTCAGTTCTTTGGTCCTCACGTTGCTGAACATTGGCAAACTTCTTCTTTTCTGCTTCTCCCTTGGCTACATATACCTGTCTCCCAGCCTCCCTTCTGGTTATCTGATATAGTTCCCTGCTACCCCTACTCTTCCATGTTTTCCAGGACTTTTGCTCTAATGGCCTTGTCTACTGTATTATTCCACCACCACGTTACCCTAGGTTTGTTTAATCTAAAGGAGACAATAGAATCATCACAGTAAAAAGAAAAAATAGATTCTGTAAGGAATAATGTGATGTGCCAGAGTAATATTAGTCTGTAGTGCAAGCATGGGTAAGCTTTCTCAAGACGTGACTCATCATCAGACAGGCAGTACTACCAAAAAAAATTCAAAGTAATTTTTTTCTTAGATATGCTATGTGGGTTTTGAGATAAGGAATTTGCTTCCCAGCCACATGATTCTGGGTTCAGTGCCATTGCGTGGCACCTTTGGCAAGTCTCTTTTATTGCAGCCTCAGGCTGACCGAAGCCTTGTGAGTGGATTTGGTAGACAAACTGAAAGAAGCATATTGTGTTTGTTTGTATGTTTGTATTTACTTGATTAATTAATTATTTGCAGGATCCAATAGTATCAAAGTATTTTAATAATAAGGACATCAAGGGAGAGTCAAGAACAGCATGTCTGTGTACCAAATGGTATATGTAGACACTCGCATACATACTAATGTATATATGGACTTGTCTTATTGCTTACATACATACAAACACACACATATATACATATGTGTGTATTTATATGTCTATATTTGTGCGTGTGTGTCTTTACATTTGTGTTTGTCCCCACCACCGCTAGACAAACAGTGTTGGTTTGTTTATGTCTCTGTAACTTAGCAATTTAGCATAAGAGACTGATAAAATAAATACTGGGGTCAATTTGTTCAACTAAACCCATCAAGATGGAGCTGATACTCTAGCATGGCTGCAGTCCAATGGCTAAAACAAGTAAAAGAAAATAAAGAAAATCCAACATGGTTTCTTGCTCAAGGACACAATGGACCACTGGGAATTGAACTCACAACCTAACAATCATGAACTGAATACCTTAACCACTAAGCCACTAAGGTTACAACAAATTTAAATTAGGGCTGATGCTACAGTTATTTCATTTATTTATGTGCCCTTTTCAAGCCTAGCCAGGCTCATGGGCCCGGTTTCCTGATTTCTATGGCGTATGTGTTCCCCCCAGCTGGACAGGACACCAATCCATCGCAGCGTTACTCAAGAAACAGGAAGAAAGAGTGAGAGAAAGTTGGGGTGAAAGAGTACAACAGGGGTCACCACCACCACCTCCTGCTGGAGCCTCGTAAGCTTTAGGTGTTTTCGCTCAATAAACACACACAACGCCTGGTCTGGGAATCGAAACCGGAATCCTCCGACTGCGAGTCCATTGCCCTAACCACTGGGCCATTGCGCCTCCACACTACAGTTATAATATAGAGAATTCTGCTATTTTCTGTAACTAAAATTTTTTTGGCATTTATTTCTTGCATACAATTATAGTTCTTAAAAATGTTGATGATTTACATATGGAATAGTTAAAAATGCTGGTAATTATGATGGTATTTCTTTTTCAGATAATTTATGTTGTTAGAAATCCAAAGGATATTCTAATTTCATACTACAACTTCCTAAAAATGTTGACACCTTTGAAATTTGTTGGAACATTTGAAGAATTCTGTGATAGATTTACCAAAGATAAAGGTGAGTACAACTCAGTATGTAAACATGTTTTATTTTTATTGCCCAACACTGCTTCAGATACATCAGAAAAACCCCGAAGGTTTTTCTGATGTATCTGTTCAAAAGAGCAAACATTAGTTAAAACAAAAATACAGTTGTATCCATCCATCTTCTCCACCCGCTATTCTTGGAGGGCTTTGAGGTATAGCCATCAGGTACCTCCTCTATAAGGTCTTATCAGATGCCATTAGACTTGCTGGCTGGATTCCTAAACACAACTTATTGAGACATTGGATATCGTCTTACCCTCTCGTTCTTGGTCTACTTGTAAATTTCTTGCCAGTTGGCTCAGCTTAATCAGTCTTGCAGTTTTTTTCCAGCAATATTTGGTGGAATTGTGGTTTAAACACTCCATATAACCCCTCATAACGTTTTTACTTTTGGGAATTTTCAGAAAATCTCTGTGAATTTGTGTTCTATACACAGGAATTCATATGATTGTACAAAAAGAAAAAAAATTTTTGTATGTGATTTAAGAGCAATTTAGCTGTTGTTTTTAGCTTGTCTTACAACCACCTAATATCTTCCTCGTTTCTTTGATTCTCTGAAATGTATTGATGTTTTTCAATATTCTTCTCCCCATAAACACATTTAATGGAATGATGGTGCACCCAAGGGTGATCCATTGCTGAATTTAAGCAAGAAATTCAGACTGTCCATGTTTTAAACACTTGATTTAAAAAAAAAAAATTTGAAAATGAGTGAAAATTTTAGGGTTTATGGGGGAATGGGGTCTTAAAAATTTTTTAAATAAAAAAATTTTTTTCATAATCATATGAATTCCAGTGTGTAAAAGACATATTCACAAAAGTTTTCTAAAAATTTCAAAAAATTAAAATGTTACGTGGGGCTCTATGGGGTTCTTAAACCAGAATTCCACCCAACATTGTTATCACATGTCCCTAGGACTAGAGCTGTTACTTCTCAATGTGGAGAAGTAGCAACTCGACTTAGAGAGATTCCATGATCTCTAAGGTATGCCCATAATTGTAATAATTCAAAATCTGCTGAAACTTAAAATTTATTTAGTATTGAATGTATCTTTAAATGTTTTATCATTCTTACCATCATCATCATCACCAGCAGTTTCAGTCCCTCCATATCCAAATTATCAAAGTTTTAGGAGCCATATATATAAGGAAAAAATAGATGTAAAAAGTTTTTAGTTACAGAAAATAATACAATTTTCTAGTTCCTGACTACAACATCCTGTCACAAACCACCTTTATTTCACAACATTTTTATTATACCTTCACAGATCACCCTTATGAGAATTCCCTACGTTATAGCAATAATAACCACCCTTATTAGAAACTTCTATAAAACCCGAACCAACCAGGGAGTTTCTATGCAATCACTTAACTAGCTAGAAATAACAGCTTCATCTCTCTCAGATCACACCCATAAAATCTTTAAAATATAGGAAAACCACATTAGATAATGTATTCCAGGGTGCATTCATCATCATCATCATCATCATCGTTTTTATGTCCGCTTTCCATGCTAGCATGGGTTGGACGATTTGACTGAGGACTGGCAAGCCAGATGGCTGCACCAGGCTCCAATCTGATCTGGCAGAGTTTCTACAGCTGGATGCCCTTCCTAACGCCAACCACTCCGAGAGTGTAGTGGGTGCTTTTATATGCCACCGGCACAAGGGACAGTCAGGCGGGTACTGGCAACGGCCACGCTCGAAATGGTGTATTTTATGTGCCACCTGCACAGGAGCCAGTCCAGCGGCACTGGCAACGATCTCACTCGTGCAGAAAAAGATAGCTGTGAAGTTGAAATGGTCTTTGATCATAGGGCTGCTCAGTCAGAACCAACATGGAGCTAAGCAAATATTCTTATAACTTTGAAGAAACAGCCCCTATAAAAATCCTTATAATTAGCGAACTTTTCTATAAATCAAACATTTCGGTTGTGTATTCCTCGGCAGCAGAGTTTGGTCAAACAGGCTGTGGTGTGTAGATAACTTGTCAAATACTTTTATGTATTCTATAGATCCAGTACATCTTCCAAATTTTGATGTGCTGTCATTTATTATGAAGTAGTTTGAGCTGTATGTTATATTTCCCAGCAGTGTCCTATTTGACATGCGCATAGCTTAGTGTTTAGGGTCTTTGGCTCACGATCGTAAGCTCCTGAGTTCAATACCTGCTGGTGCATTGTATCCTTGAGCAAGACATTTTATTTCATATTGCTCCAATCTAATCAGCTGATAAAAATGAATAATACCTGTAATTCAAAGGACCAACCTTGTTACATTCTGTATCTTGCTGAATTTCTCTGAGAACTGCATTAAGGTTATACATGTTTACAGAGTGCTTAGCCACTTGGATGTTAATTTCATGAGCAGGCTATTCCATTGATCAGATCAACTGGAACGCTTGTCATAGTAACTGGCAGAGTGCCACTCTAAAAAAGCAGCTAAAATTGCCTTCAAACCATACCTTTACCATCTCAAAAGTCCTGTTTATTTCTGATTGCAGTGTATTATTCCCCATGGGGTAAACATGTGAGAACTGCTGTGGATTTGAACCAACAACATCATAACATCCTCATTGTTCAGTATGAAGATTTACATAAGGTAAGTTTTTTTTTTTTTTTTTTTTTGCTTCTGTTTATTTTTATGTAGTTCTTAATATTAGAGGAGAATCTCTATGGAAGCTGGTGATAAATTAGAAGAACCTCTGCAAAGGCCAAAGAGAAATAAGGTAAGCATATTCAGTTAGATGAGTATGAGAGGCAGAGCATAAATAAGCAGAGAGAGTACCTGGGTATAAAAGACCACAACTGAAATCAAGAGCAGATATGTAGCTCTTGCAATATAACACTATAATAATGGGAGTTATTGTTGTTGCTGTTGTTCCTTAGCTCCATGTAAACCCTGATCAAGTAGACTTTCCAGCACGACATTATCCAATACTTTCTTTTCTTAATTATGACTGTAGGGCAGGGGTCAGCAACTAGTGAATATGTAGGGTAGGGGCCTGTGACAAGACCCTCGTGTGGGGCAGCTGAAATGCTTTTTTTCCCCCAAAATTTTTTTCAGATTTACTGTTTGTGAACCAATGAGCAGTTCTTTTATCTTTTTCATTTTTACTTGTTTCAGTCATTTGATTGTGGCCATGCTGGGACACCGCCTTTAAATTGAATAAATTGACTCCAGAACTTATTTTATTGGTCTCTTTTGCCAAACCACTAAGTTACAGGGATGTAAATACACCAACACTAGTTGTTAAGTGATGGGGGACAAACACAGATACGCACATCTAAATGTATATTTATATATATATATATATATATATATAGGGAGAATTCACGAAAAAACAACAGACGAAGACAGGTGGTTATATATATACATACATACACATATACGCAACAGGCTTCTTTCAGTTTCCGTTCGTTGCTGGCAGCTTTATGATAACTTGATGAGAGAAGGGTATTTACTTGTTTGCCCTTAGGTGAATGAGACTTACAATTTACATGGGAGAATAGAAGAATTATGAGATATGAGTGGGGGAGTTATGAGGATGATAGGGTATTACACTAATGAATGGGGAAATTATATGGGTTAATGGGTCTTATATGAGTGAATGAGGCTTATATGGGGGAAAGGATGCTTGAAAAAAAGAACGTTATATAGACTAATCCATTTGTGTTCATAAATTATCATTACAATTTGAAAAATTCAGAAAAAAATGAAAAGTAAGAATAATTTAGTAGAGTTTACTAGAAAATATAGGCAAACAAAGTTTTATTAGAAACATCAGAACACTTCTATTGGTTGCATGCAAACACATCTAGATGATGTTCAATTTCTGACCAGCTCTTTCAGGAGTGTAGATGCAGAATTGTTAGCAGGCCAGGCAAAATGCTTAGCGGCATTTCATTCGTCTTTATGTTCTGAGTTCATGTTCTGCCAAGGTCGACTTTGCTTTTCATCCTTTCGAGGTCAATAAAATGTCTTTTTATCTTTCTTTTCTTCCTTCTCTGGCTTTCGTATTTTTATTTCAAAGTCATGAAGAGAACGGCTTGGACATGCGTTCAAATCCTACATGCCAATTTGGGTATATTCAGAATGGATCAATAACCAATATACAGTAATACATCGATATACGAGTTAATTTGTTCCTGGAGTCCGCTTGTAAGCGAAAATTCATAGAGCAGAGCAATAATTTTTCATAGTAGCTATGTTATAAATCGTAATTTGTTCCCAGAAAAATATTTTACAAAATTTATAATATTCATAAATAAATGGCAATAAAACAACAGTAGAATGTAAAGAATATTTTATGTAAAGTAAAAAGAATATCAAGATCATTTATAATAAAAAATAATATTATTATAATCATTTTCTGAATCACTTTCACTCTCACTAGACTTGCACACTAGACTTGCAGATGCAATTGCTGATTCACAAGCACTCATAGACAGACTTGTAGATTTCTTTTTAAAAAACAAGTCTAAAGTTGTTTGCTTTGAAGAAACGTTTTCTTGCTCTCTATAAATTTCTGGGTAACATGCAGAAGCATTTGTTATGGTAGTAGAAACTTTTGCACTATGTTCAAAATCTGGATTTAGTGCTTGAAAAATAAAACTCGTAAACCTGGTGTCTTGTAAAGTATGTCCTTGTAAACTAAGGTATTACTGTATCATTTTAGTATGTTTGCATATCAAGTGGTGAGCTGGCAGAATAGTTAGCATGCCGGACAAAACGCTTAGCAACATTTCATTCGTCTTTACATTCTGAGTTCAAATTCTGCTGAGATCAACTCTGCCTTTCATCCTTTCTGGGTCGATAAATTAAGTACCAATAATAGAAGTTTTGTTTGTTATTTGGCAGGATCTTGCTGGAAATGTGCAGCGTATTGCCAAATTTCTTGGTAAGGAGTTAACACCGGAACAATTGTTGACTATTTGCCAGAGATGTCTGTTTAAGAATATGCGCCAGAATAAAAGTGTCAACTACTCGTGGTGGGACGGCTATGGGATCCGAGATCAAACCCAGACACAATTTCTTCGGCAAGGTGAGTAAAAACATTGTCGTCTTCTACATCATCATCACCACCACTATTACCACCACCATCATCAATAACATCAACATAGTTTACATATCCACACTCTTGCAACTTTTACCTACCCCATGCATCATCTTGTCTCTCATCCTTCACCTGTTTTCTATTTTGTCCTTATTTTGTTACTCTCCACCCTTTCTGTACTGCCAGCCATCACCTCCTCTTACCCAACTCGTATTTACCATTGACCCCCTCCTCAACTCTTGTTCACCATTCACTACAATCTGCACTCCATTGTTCACATATACCCTGTCAGAGGCCTTCTTTGGGTTGACAAATAAGACAGTAGCTTACTTTTAACTAAATACTTCTATAGCCGTCTCACTGGGGAAAGAGCATCAAAAGTACTTCTCTGTGACACAAAACTGAACTGCATTTCATTTGGTCTATTTCTCTTCCTAAATAATTAACCTAAAGTTCTCTCTGTAACTGTCATGATCTTGTCACTCTTGTGTCCCCTTGTAACAGTTGGCTATAATGCTACTGTGCCAGTCATTGGGTATGGCACCTTCCTGTACAACCTCATTGACTCTACAGAAGATTCAGCTGTATCCTACCATATTAGATATTTGCTTTCTCTCTCATACTACTGTGCTTTGAAATGGCTGATCACTCTGTTGGGTCCACACTGGGAAGACTCTCCTTCTCCCAAGCATTCTCCATGTGAGTGTGTGTGCATGCATGTGATTGTTTCTATATGTCTGCACCAATCGGTGTACCAGCTGAAAACCCTTTTTATAGGCCCTGACCACTAGAACTATCCAAGAACAGCTCTTTGTGCAGCATAGCTAATTGTAATATAGGGGCATGTACTGTAACAGCACATTGCTGCATCCACCATGTGTTGGTGATTCCCTACTACTCCTGACAGATTATGGCTTTACACCACTCAGCTGACAACTCACCAACCTATAGGTCTGTTTGAGTAGTCGTTGCTGGTGAGGCTTTTATGGGGTTGGAGTACAAATCCTATATCAACCTCTTTTAGTCACTTTTCATGACACGCAAAGGAAATGTTGGGTCTATTCTTTGGCATGCTGGTTCCTGCACAGCACTAGAGCAACATGAAATGAAATATGCTTTGCCCAAGAGCACAATATGCCACCCAGTCCAGGAATCAAACCCACAATCTGGTGATTATCTGTGCAACATACTAACCACCAGACCATGTGCCTTCACTAGGAACAGAAATCTATAATAATAAACATAAAAAAATATTCTGTCTGTCCGTCCATCCGGGTCTCCTGTATTTCAGTCTACATTTGCTCTACAAAGACATAATATACCTTTTTGGAACCAAGATGATCCTGGAATTGAAAATGCCCTTCATTAGGTTCTTGTACATCCACCATTGGGATCAGGTCTAGATGAGGATTTGTTATATGCTAACAGGTGAAAATTCAAATTTTAAAAGAACTCCCAAAATTTCTGAACTTACAAGTCTTTCATTTAAACTGAATTTAAAGTAATACCATATTGGTAGGGTACCAATAAATGCTCTTGCTCTCTTTAGTTCTGGGCCACAAGCCCAATTAGCCCTCTACAGGAGCTAGCTTAAAAGTCCGCCCAGCGTGCAGCTTTTAAGCTACTAAGGAATAAAGAAAGACTATGATTTCTCCATCCATCAATCTTCTCCACCGACTATTCCTGGGAGAGCTGTTGAGGTAGAGTCCTCATGTATCTCCTCTCTAGGGTCCTATCTGAAGCAACTGTTATAACACTTTCTTGCTGGATTCCCAAGTGTGACCAACTGAAGCTGTGGATGTAATCCAACCATTTCATTCTTGGTCTCTTTGCAATTCTTTCCTGTGACATTCTAATTACATGTCCATAGGACTGGAGCTGTGACATCTCGGTGCAGAGAAGTAGTGGCTTGATCTGTAGAAACTCCCTGATTGCTGAGCTATGCACCCTGTCAAGTAACATTACTCCAGAGACCCTTAAAAGGAACCCCATTTTGGCTGCCTGTATTCATGATTGTATTGTTTCAGTCATTACCCAACATTTGCGTGGATATGACCGTGTTGTCACTAGAAATGATATCTGCTATAATATCATGACTTGAAGAACAAAAAGGAAATGAAATAATAATGATTTCAAATTTTGGCATAAGGCAAGCGACTTCAAGTGAGGGGTAAATTGATTGCATTGACCCCAGTGATCAACTGGTATTTGCTTTAGTAACCCCAAAAGGATGAAAGGCCAAGTCGACCTCAGTGGAATTTGAACTCAGAACATAGTGAGATGAAATGCTGCTAAGCATTTTGCCTGATATGCTAAAGATTCTACCAGCTTGCCACCTTAATAATAATAATAATTTTTTTTGCCTGCACATACGTGATGATAGGCATGAAAACCAAAATGAAAATAGCGAGGTTGGCTTTTTATGCTAACTTCACCTCTTCTGAGGTGAAATCCAAATGCTTGAGATGGTACATTACTCTGCCAGAACCTGCAGTTCTAGCATTCAATTCAGCCTCTTGCATTCTATCAGGAATACAAGTGTCCAAGATGGGGGTTCCGCCAAACAAGTAATATTGTTCAACAGGGTGCATAAACCAGAGATCAGGGAGTCTCTCCAAATTGAGCTTTTACTTCTCTGCAGTGAGAAAACATTGGGCATGTGATTAGAATGTTGCAAGAAAGAATCACAAGACGAATTCTTCAAGGCAAGCCAATCAGTAGGAGACCTCAGGGGTAGACCATGAATGAAACAGTTCGGTAATATCCATAGTCTCAGTTGGTTGTGCTTGGGATTCCAGTCAGAAAGCGTAATGATGGTTGCTTCTGAGAGGACCTTCTAGAGGAAGTGCCTGAAGACTCTACCCACACAGCCATCCCAGGAATTGTGGGCAGAGAAGATGAATGAATGGGATGTAACTTGAGTAAGGTTTGGCTGTTATTTGTCACAGGTTGAGTGTTTTTCCTACCTTGCCTCATGTTTATTTCTTTTATATTTGCAGGTAAAGTTGGAGATTGGAAGCATTATTTAACACCATTTTTCAGTCGAAGAGTTGAGAAAATGGTGAAAGATAACTTAACAGATGCTAACCTAAATATTGAATATGAATTGACTGTTCCATCAACCGTGGAGTGACAAGATTATAAGTTAACTACACAAGCGTACACAATGTAAATATTTATTTAATTCTAACTCTCACAGATTAAAGAAATGTATTGAATATTGACTGAAGATTATCTGCAAATTGTTTCTTTATTGTTTTTGACTTGTTGAGGTGCATGGCTCAGTAGTTAGGGTGTTGGACTTGTGATCATAAGATTGCGGTTTCAATTTCTGGACTGGACGATTCATTGTGTCCTTGAGCAAAGCACTTCATTTCATGTTGCTTCAGTCCATTCAGATAGTAAAACTGAGTAATCCTATGACAGATTGACATCCCTTCAAGGGTGGAATATATACACCAGAAAAACCAGGAAACCAGCCTTTTGATCCTTACCAAGTAATGTGGACTAACCATTGTTTACCACTGGTCTAATTTGCTGGGCATCTGCACTACCAGAATAAAGCAGAATATAATGAAAGATCTTGTTGAGAGTCAGTGGTAAGCATTGATGTTTCTTTGAAGTTTCTTGTCTCAGTTATTAAGCATATAAGCATTCTCCATGCTTCAAATAATATAACTATTACTGCATTTTGCAAAGACAACCTGAAGATTTGGTGCATCCTGAAATTCTGTAGTTGCCATATAGCTACCAATTCTATTGTTTATTCTCAAAGTTGTAATACTTTTATGGTAAAACTGTTCTCAAGTTTGAAATAAGCCTTCTTTGAGACTCTCTTGTTCTTTTGATAGCAGCAGTCGACATCCTTACACCAATCGAAATCTTTGAGCCAAATGGCTCTCCTTAAAACTTTCAATTTATGATTAAATCTCAAGAATTCAATTTCATTGCAACACAGATCATACTGAAGCCAAAAATTGGAACTTACTAGTGGATCATGTCATTAGGTAATGCTTGTTGATCATTCCAGTGGATTATTCCTGTGTTCTTCCCTCCACAGTGAGAATGATAAACTATTATAGTGTCAGGAGACAAAGTGAAATGCGGAAGAGGCTGTGTGGTAAGAAGCTGCTTTCCAACCACAAGGTTTCAGGTTTGGTCACTGCATGACACCTCAGGCATATATATATATATATATATATATATATATATATGACTTTGAAATCTCCTGCAACTCTTCTGGACGGTCTCCTTGTTTAAGTTGGTGAATGCTGCCATAGTCCTTGCCTTCAGTTCATCTTTAGTGTTACAAGGAGTTTTGTTGGTCTCTTGCTCAACTGCACTCCACACATAATAATCAAGGGGGCTGCAGTCTGGGGAGTTAGGTGACCAGATGTTAAGGGTGATGTGGTCACAGAAATTGTCTGACAGCCATGACTGAGTTCTCCTACTTGTGTAGCATTGTGCAGAGTCCTGTTGCCAGACATAGGTTCTTCCAGCAGCCACCCTCTTGACTCAGGGTAGCACTACCTCCTCCAGGCATTTGATGTAGGCTCCATGTTGAGTCTAAGACCGTGTGGGAAGATGAATGGAGACATAACGTCATCATCACTAGTGATCACTCCAAACACCATGATGTTGACTAGATGTTTGACTTTTATCACTCTCGGTACATGTTCTGTCCTCAGATTGACACCCAAACACTCTGAAATATTTGTATTGGAGCTTTCAGCACAAATGCCAAGCAGTATTACATGTTGTTTCCAAATTTCTGGCAGAGTGAATTGCGTTATGGTTCTGTTTTTCTCACAGACGGTGCCCAACTGACCCTACTACACTGTGTAGTCAACAAAATCTAAAACAAACAATGCGCAAAATTAAAAATATAAAATGGCAACAATTTACCCATTGCACTCTGTATGTATATATATGTGTGTGTGTGTGTGT
>NC_069004.1:13741023-13745784 GCF_001194135.2 Octopus bimaculoides | reverse complement strand
ATATATATATATATATACACGCAACAGGCTTCTTTGAGTTTCCGTCTACCAAATCCACTTGCAAAGCTTTAATCAGGCTGAGACTATAGTAGAAGAACCATGTGGTTGGGAAGCAAGCATGTAATATATAATACATACATGTGTGGGTAGGTGTGTGTCCTTGTCTTGATATCACATGATGGTTGTAAATAAATGTCACCATCTTCCAAGTAGTGTCCAGTATTCTATGAAAACGTTTCCAGTATTCTGTAAAAACATGTCTGGTCATGAGGAAATATTACATTACTTAGAAACAGGTGAGGGTTGGTAATAGGAAGGGCATCCAGCCATAGAAAATTCACTTCCACAAATTCTGTTCAACTCATGCAAGTATGGAAAAGTGGACGTTAAAACAATGATGATGATGATGATGATGAACACAATCACATTAAGTAACATTAATTAAAATGTTATATTGCATTAATTGGCTGTCCAAATCATAAAGATTTAAATACTCTTGTGGACCATTAAACGCAACTTATGTTAAATTACTGTATCAGGTCATGAGTCTTAATCCTTTCGAGATTGATAGGACACACACATTTCATGTGTCTTTTGTAAAAGCCTAACGGGAAATATACATAACAAAAAGACAATACATCAGTTCACATTTGACATTTATAGCTTTGAAAGGCATCCAGGAAAAAGCTGTACTCAGATTATCAATGTCAACATTAGAACCACAGAATGGAACATCAGAAATCTGTAAATGATAGAAGCTGTTCTCGTTAGACCAGTAATTCTTAATTGAGATTCACATGATCCTTGGAGGGGTCCGTATAGGATTTTGATGTTGAAGTTTATGTGCAATAAAATTGGTTATACTTCTACAATATACAAAATATTTTAATAATTATTTTTATATACAATTCCTAATAATATTTAATTATAAAAATATAATAGGATTTTTGAAACATATAAGTGCAGGCGTGACTGTGTGGTAAGGTGCTTGCTTCCCAACCACATGGTTCTAGGTTCAGTCCCACTGTGTGGCAACTTGGGCAAGTGTCTTCTACTACAACCTCGGGCTGATCAAAGTCTTGTGAGTGTGAGTGGATTTGGTAGACAGAAACTGAAAGAAGCCTGTCATGTATATGTATGTATGTATGTGTGTGTGTATATATATATATATATATATATTTACTAGTAGAGATACCCGTTGTTGCCCGTGTTACATGCAATGGAAGAATTAGACTTTTCTGTTATATTTTCTCTAATGAACTGGAATACTTATGATTCGAATTTCATCAAAATTGCAGATGAGGGTTCTTTCCCTCTTTACACACCCTAAAAAAATTCTAATCATGACACATGTATCCCATACTACTGGTCTTTATGCACAGATTCCAAAATTCCAATCTTATGGAACCTGTTAAAAGGATTTTGCCCCTGAAAAATGGAGGTCATGGAGCTCTAAAATGTGAGAGTTAAGGCCCCTATTGGGGGTGGGTGTCTTAATGTCGACCAGAGAAGTTGAATTGTTGAGAATCTTTTTAACTTGGGTCTTATAACTATTGTTCGAATTTCTTTGAAATAAGAAACATATGTATGTTCACTGGGTTTGTAAAAGAGAGCAAAAGGCGAATGATCACAATAAGCAGTCAGCTACCCTACCCTAGTCGTTACTACTCCCCGATGTAGAATTCCTCACCATACAGGTGACAGGCACAGCCGTAAGATGTATTATAGATCTATAGCAATTGGAAGGGCGTGACCCTACTCAAATAAACATTAACGACTGTGTGACGTGAGAGCTAAGGGGAAATGAAAGTGTCACCTCTGGAGTTTGCAAGTGACCACTATACCGATAGGTAACTGGACAGAATAAATTTACAATCTATAAATGTCTTTGAATAACCAGTACTGCTAAAGAAGCTATGAAAAATATTTTTGAAGTCTATCCGGATGCAGTGACAGCTCGTCCGCGTCGACTGTGATTTAAAAGGTTTAAAGATGGTGATTGTAACATATCTGACAAGCCTCGCTCTAGAAGACAGCCCACTCTGAAAGATGACCTTTTGAATGAGACTACTGTATCAGATCCACATCAAAGAACCAGAAATTTGGCACAAAAATTTGATGTGTCATGTTAAACTATCCATGAGCATTTCAAACAAATTGGGAAAACATGCAGAGGGAATTTAGGTTCCACATGAGCTTACACTTGAGAACTGAACACAACATACCACCATCTGCAGTAGTCCTCTAACCAGGAATAACAGCCTGTCATTTTTGCAGCGCATTGTTGCAGGTGATGAAAAATGAGTTTTATATTACAACAGAAAACAAAAAAAAGAACAATGATTATCATGTAATGAGAGGCCAGTACCAAAACCAAAACCAGAACTCCATCCACGAACATCTTTGATCTGTGTTTGGTGGAACATGAAAGATATCATCCATTACAAGCTACTGGAATATGGAAGAACCATCAATGCAGATGTCTACTGCCAAAAGCTTGATCATGTAAATGAAAAATTATGTTGAAAATGGCCAGCTTTGGGAAACAGTAAAGTTGTTATTCTCCAGCATGACAATGCTTGGCCACACTCTTCAAAACAAACCCAAGAAAAAATAAGATCATTAGGATGAGAAGTTCTTCTACATTCTCCATACTCACCTAACTCAGCACCGATGGATTTCCATCTGTTCTAATCACTAGAACATTTTGTAAGTGGCAAAACATTCAGAAACAGAGAGGAAATTGAAAAGAGTCTTTCAGACTTTTTTGTCAGGAAAAGAGATAGGTTTCTTTGAACATGGCATGAAAATGTTACTTTCCCATTGGGCTGCAGTTGTTAAAAACAACGGTGATTACATTCTTGATTAAAGCTATTCAAATAAACATAGACTACATTTATTTTTATATCCTTTCTGGTAAAACGCAATTACTTGCCCAGCGCCCTAATATATATATATTTCTTTCTTTTATTCTTTTACTTGTTTCAGTCACTTGACTGTGGCCATACTGGAGCACTGCCTCAAAGGGTTTTAGTTGAAGAAATCGACCCCAGGTTTCATCTTTTGTAAACCTAGTACTTATTCTATCAATCTCTTTTGCCAATCTGCTAGGTTATGGGAACTTAAACTCACCAGCATCGGTTGTCAAATGATGGCTGGGAAACAAACACACACACACACACATAAATACAGATGTATATATACACAATGGGTCTCTTTCATTTTCTCTCTACCAAGTCCACTCACAAGGCTTTGTTTGGCCCGAGGCTATTGCAGAAGACACTTGCCCAATATGCCACTCAGTGGGACTGAACCCAGAACCATGTGGTTGGGAAGCAAACTTCTTACTGCACAGCCATGCCTGCACCTACATACATATATGTATGTATATACATATGTAAATACATATGTATATGTACATACATACACATACATTTGTATTATATATCTGTATATTTCTTTCTCTCTCTTCTTTAATATCACTGACTTTCATCTCATTCTCTCTCTTTCTCACTCTCTACTCTTTCCCTTAATGATTTTAAAATCCCAAACAGCACCAAGTTGACAGAAATATTAATCCACTGTAATCAACTACCTCATAATATTTAATTTCATGCCAATATGTTTTGAGTTCACCCCCTGCTGTGAGTGATTTTTATTTTTTATTCCTTCAGTAATATGTTGTGTTTGAATGAACAAGTCAGTCTTGTACTAGACAGCACATGAACTTTGTATTGTTAATTGCCAGTAAGATGCCAATAATATACTGATTTCAAATTTTGGCACAAGGCCAGCAATTTCAGGGGATGGGTAAGTCAATTACACCGACTCCAGTGATCAACTGGTATTTTATTGACCCTGCAAGGATGAAAGGCCAAGTTGGCCTCAGCAGAATTTGAACTCAGAATGTACAGACAGACAAAATACTCCTAAACAGTTTGTCCAGCATGCCAACAGTTCTGCCAGCTCGCCACCTTAACTAGTTTAACTAATGATAATAATATATAGTGAAATAGAATCAGTGCATGTGTTTATCATTGGCATTATGACCCTTCCAAGATAGAATGTGTTTCAACACGTGTTTTCGTGTCAAGAATATTGCAAAAACAAATGCAAAAATGAAATTGTATGGGTGTGTATAGAAAAATTCTTTCCAGACACACACACATACATATATACGTACATGCACATATACATACATTGGGGTATTGGGATATACCATGCATACATTGGAGCACTGCCTAAATGCCATTCTTGAGAAATTAGGCTTCTCAAAAATAGGAAGGAGAAAACTAATTCAAAGACTACAGATCCAAGCCATCACTGGAACTGTAAAAATATGTAAAACTTTCCAGAAGTATATCATTTAAGTATATATGAGCATGTCTAGATATGCAAGGCATACATAAAACACAAATCTGCACATAAACATTGTGTTGTTGGCATTCCGTCGCTTACGACGTCGAGGGTTCCAGTTGATCCGATCAACGGAACAGCCTGCTCGTGAAATTAACGTGCAAGTGGCTGAGCACTCCACAGACACGTGTACCCTTAACGTAGTTCTCGGGGATATTCAGCGTGACACAGTTTGACAAGGCTGACCCTTTGAATTACAGGCACAACAGAAACAGGAAGAAAGAGTGAGAGAAAGTTGTGGTGAAAGAGTACAGCAGGGTTCGCCACCATCCCCTGCTGGAGCCTCGTGGAGCTTTAGGTGTTTTCGCTCAATAAACACTCACAATGCCCGGTCTGGGAATCGAA
>NC_069004.1:13735496-13736363 GCF_001194135.2 Octopus bimaculoides | reverse complement strand
CTCTCTCTCTCTCTCTCTCTCTCTCTCTCTCTCTGTATATATGTATGTATGTATGTATGTATGTATCTATCTATCTATCTTTTACTTGCATCACCTTTTTTTTTCTCTTATTCTTTTACTTGTTTCAGTCATTTCACTGCGGCCATGCTGGAGCACCACCTTTAGTCAAGCAAATCGATCCCAGGACTTATTCTTTGTAAGCCTAGTACTTATTCTGTCGGTCTCTTTTGCCAAACCACTAACCCTAACCCTAAAACCCTAACCCCAACCTTAAAATCCTAAAGCTATAACCAGTGCAAACGCACAAATGATGCCATAAATAACAGTGACAAACAAAATATACACCGCCAATAGTTGTTGTTGACAAACAACGGCAGTAATTTTATCCAGCTGAATACACGTCATTGATTGGTTGAAATTACCGAAATACGACTACTTTAACACGAAATAACTTAGAAAATATAAACTTTTTTCAACAACACTAAGAGTAAAAGATGTTTTATATGACACATTCTACCAGTGTCCGAAGTTTGAAAGTGTTTAGTTACAAAAAATTAATTTCTCAATCTGCCGTTCGAAGGGAAAAGATCCATGTTTCATATTTGGGTGCTTTTATTAAATTTATTCAGTTGTTAAACATAAATAAATCTTGGAATTAAATGGTTTTGATTTACTGTCAGATGACTTTTAGCCAACCCTGTATACATATATATATATGTATGTTTGTAGGTGTGTATATATGTGTGTGTGTGTATATATATATATATATATACACACACATATACATATAACTATATACATATATATATGTATATATATATGCACACATATACATATAACTCTCTCTCTCTCTCTCTCTCTATATAT
>NC_069004.1:13734682-13735486 GCF_001194135.2 Octopus bimaculoides | reverse complement strand
TATATATATATATATATATATATATATATATATATATATATATACATACACACACACACACCCACACACGCACAAAAGTATGAAGCATTGCTGTTTTCATGAAGACCCATGCACCACAACGGACTTAATATCCTAAAACCAAGGTACTATGTACAAAGCACTCATGTTGGTGCCATATAAAAAGTACTGGTTATGGGGCAACATAAAAAGCACCCAGTGCACTTTGTAAAGTACTTGGTGTTAGGAAGAGCATCCAGCTATAGAAACCAAGCCAAAACAGACTATGGAACCTGCTGTGGCCCTTGGCTTTGCCAGATACTGTCAAGCCATCCAACTCCTGTCAGCTTGGAAAACAGACGTAGTAATGTGATGATGATGATGATGTGTTTGTGGGGGTGCGCGTGTGGGGTGTTTGTGTTTATCTGTTTACAGTTCTGCTGGCAGTGGAAGATAACCCTTAGAAATGATGAGGGAGTGAGTTTCAGTCGAAGACACTAAAGGAGAAAAGTAAAGAGAATTTTCAACTTCTCTGTCGATTCATGGTACTCCCCCCTCTCTCTCTCTCCCTCCCCCCTCTCTTTCCCTCTCTCCTTTGTACTCTGTAAACAACAATAAGCAGCAGTAGCCATGGTCACCAGTCAGGTCATCACACTAAATATAGTTAAGGAAAAGTGAAAGTATTATAATAATTAACAGTGAAGTATTTACAAAGAAATGAAACAGGAAGAGAGTTTTTCTTTGAAACTGAATGTGTTATCATAATTTCCATTCACTAATTACCAACTGGGTCCAATGGACCCAATA
>NC_069004.1:13731590-13734269 GCF_001194135.2 Octopus bimaculoides | reverse complement strand
CACCAGCACCGGTTGTCAAGCAATGTTTGGGGTACAAACACAGACACACAAACATATACACACACATACATATATACGATGGGCTTCTTTCAGTTTCCATCTACCAAATCCACTCACAAGGCTTTGATCGGCCCGAGGCTATAGTAGAAGACACTTGTCCAAGGTGCCACACAGTGGGACTGAACTCGGAACCATGTGGTTCGTAAGCAAGCTACTTACCACACAACCACTCCTATACCTGAATATATTATAAATTTTAAAAATTACAAAAATACAGAATTACAGCTCTTCATGGCAGTGAATGCAGACAACATTGGAATGTTCTCAGCAAACATGGATATTACAATTCTTACATGTAGTACGATTTTTCCTGATCTATTTTGGGGCCACACAAAGAACATCTTCCTTTTTGCTTTGGCTGAGGAATCTCAAATGAGGTTGAAGATTGTCTTATTTTCTTGTTTGGTTAAGAAACGTTAGCGGAACTAGAAGATTGTTTGTCATGTTCTTGTTTAGCATTAACTCCAGCAAGTTCCTTTCCTTTTTGAATTAGGCACTGTCTTTTTTTTATCCTTGAAACTTTGCAAGTGAAGCTGTTTAGCAGCAAGGAAAGCATTCACTGCACGTATATCAATCATGTTGTAGAATATAACCATAGGCCATCTTCAAGTAATTCTTTTGCAAGTGTATGTCCTTACCATCTTATCTAGGGTATCTACTCCTCCTTTTGTTTTGTTATAACATAATAACTTCAGGTTTATTTTCAGCACTTTTTGAATCAATTGAAGGCTGAGAGTGCATTATACTCATAAGTGTGACTACATAATATTTCTTGTGACAATAAGATAGGATCATAGATTCCTTTTGAAATCCAAATATTGTGCTGTTGATTTCTCTTTCTTTTCCATTTGTGAAAGCACTTGGAAGTTCTAGTCTGTTCTTTCTAATTGTTCCAACTAAAGTAGTTTTCTTGCTAAGCAGCTTTCAAGCCAATCCTAGACTTGCAAAAAAATTATCACAAGTTATATTGCAACCAGTATTTTCAAGTTCTTTTACTAGGTGATCCAGACATCCAAGTTTTCCAAGTATTTTCCATAGAAAGGCCCTATTTACAGTATCAAAGGCCTTGGTTAAATCAATGAATACCTGGTCAAGATCCATATTCTGCTCATTGCACTTCTCCAGGAAATCCATATATGGAACCAGCTATCTTGATTGAAGGAACAATTCTGAAAGTGGTAGACAAATTTGTCTACCTGGGCAGCACACTCAGCTGTTCTTGCTCCCTGGATGATGAAATATCTTGAACGCTTTCATCAGAGATGTCTCAGACATATTTTGAATGTTGGCTGGACCTTACAAACTCCAGACACACAGGTCCTGAGAACAGCTGATAGCTTGAGTATTGAGGCAATGGTGCATAAGCACTGGTTACATTGGACTGGACACCTTATTAGAATGAAGGATAGCAGGATCCCTAAAGAGATGCTATATAGGGAACTTGAGAATGGAAAAAGACCCCGGCAGAAACCAAGGCTGCAATTTAAGGACTGTGTCATGTCCTCATTAAAGGCCTGTGATATGCAGGAGACTGACTGGGAGAGCAATGCCTGTCATCACCACAGATGGAGGAAGCAGGTTAAGGGAGGGGGCGACACTTTTGAGAGAGCATGTATTCAACATGAATAACTTAAGTGTGCTTCTCAAAAGCGCACTGCTAGTGTAGTGAATGGGTAAAGCTTGATCTGCAATGTTTGCAGTCATGTATCCTTGTCAAGAGCAGGGCTCATTAGCCACCAACAGAGCCACAAATGCAAGATATAAGTTAGTCCTAGAGCGCACAATGTTCCTGAAGGTCAGCAATGGTTTTCCTCGATCACGAGTGGACGGCCATCATGTATATATATAATAGCACATGCAGTGTATGTGTTAAAGAATTTTCTTTGTTTTCTTCTTTTCATTGGTATATGTGTGTGTGTATATATATATATATATATAATGTGTGTGTGTGTGAAGTAATTAAGTTTCAGTTGAATTAGGTACTAAAGTTGAAGCATATAAGTTCAGTGCAGTATTATCCGCACAGCTTGAAGTAAGGTGAATAAAATCAAAATAAGTAACAGAATGTCAAGTAGTAATGCACTATGACTGTTTCAAGTGGCTCCTTTTAATTGAACAATGCAATGATTACACCAATTTGAATATAGTGACTGATAAAGGAAACTGATAGAATAAGTACCAGGACTGGGTACAGGGGTCAATTCCTTCCATTAAACTTTACAAGGCAGTGCCCCAGACATTGGGCTAAAGAATATGTGTGTGTGTGTATATATATATATATGTGTGTGTGTGTATATATATATGTGTGTGTGTGTGTATATATATATGTATGTATGTAGTATATATATATATATATATATATATGTATGTAGTATATATATATATATGTATGTATGTAGTATATATATCATCATCATCATCATCATCGTTTAACGTCCGCTTTCCATGCTAGCATGGGTTGGACGATTTGACTGAGGACTGGTGAAACCGGATGGCAACACCAGGCTCCAGTCTGATTTGGCAGAGTTTCTACAGCTGGATGCCCTTCCTAACGCCAACCACTCAGAGAGTGTAGTGGGTGCTTTTACGTGTCACCTGCACGAAAACGGCCACGCTCGA
>NC_069004.1:13721898-13726898 GCF_001194135.2 Octopus bimaculoides | reverse complement strand
CCATCACTACCATCTGTAGAATGGCATCTCTTACAACCCATCCGATGATCACACTTTCCTTATCATTGTCATGAAGACATCTTTGCATCATGTAGCTCAATGGTTCTCAACTGGGTTCCAAATGACTCCTGAGGGTCCATATAAGATTTTTGGGGATCCACACAACAAAATAGTAAATTGGGAATCCACAATGGTATTTTAAGGGCCCCTGAATATATTTTACTTCAGATGTATGTCTTGGTATGTATTACAAGAAACAGTTAGGTTTCTTTCTTTAACATTTTACATAGTTCGACCTACACAAGTTAATGTATGAAAAACTGAATAAGAATTTTGAAAGAAGTTTTTATATAATTAGTTTTTAAACATCAAATGGCTATAGGGGTCCACCAGATTAAAATAGTAATCAAAGGGGTCCATAGATTTTAAAAAATGGTTGAGAACCCCTGGTGTAGTATCAACCATGACATCCTGCGACTCTTACCCACTGACATGGTGTTTGACAGTAGATGAGTCTCCTGACCTGTAAAATTTGTCCTTCCCACAAAAACAAAAGACCATATTCTTCAATTTAGTCACATGTTTTCAAGAATAAGGTATGACTGTTACACTGGAGTTCGTCACAGAAGTAATTGGAACATTAATTACCTTTACTCAAGCTTTCTGTCTGTCCATTTCTGAATGAGACTGGTCATCCTGTTCACAACTTCTACTCAATCAAGTGAAGACCTGGACCCAAACAATTTAAACTAGACCCTGGGCCCAACAACTAAAGCTGATGATTGCATTGATTTCCTCTTCAGGTGCTGAATTGTACACCTGTTAACTCAATGTGTGTTCCTATTAAGTGGTACTTACTCACGGTAGCATCAACTACCTAAATTTCTAATGTGTTTTACACTGTGATAGTCACATCATCCAAGTATGCTGACACAGGCCTCCTGGCCCCAGTTCATTAAGGATGCAGAATCAACACCTCCAGCTTCCACGTAAATGGTTAAAGCACCAAAACACAGAATTGAGAACAGGTGTCTTTGATGGAATAAATGTATAATTTTGCAAATGGTTTTGACAGGCATCCATTTAGTTTGATCACTAAACATATGCCATTGTACATTGTGGAGATTCAGTCTCAGAAGATGAGACCAAATCCAGCTGCACTGAGGACAACTGTGAAGTAATGTTGATGGACCATGTTAGCAAGTTAAACTGATCTAAATTGATCAGATGTCCTGGATATGACTTTAAACTACACCTGTTAGTGGGACTCTGATTTGGGAGTTGCAGGGTTTTGTGGATTGTGGAACCACCTCATATTCTCCATTGTTCCTAGGTCTACTCTGACCTGGAATAGTAACACCAGGTCAGATCTTTGCTTGCAGAGAGAATGACCCTTGACCATTTCCTCATTTGAAGCATGAAGGGTGCATTATGCATGCTAGAGCACATATTCTGAAACAGCAGAGAGCAAAAGCTGTTCAATGGGCTCACACTGAAAAGGTGCAGCATGGTATACAAAATCAATTCTGTATTCTCAAAAGATGATGCAGCATAAACCTTAGACACACAAATGTGCACCTTGGTCATGTAAATAAAACTGTTGAAGACTTACTTGATAATTAAGAAAAGATATTGTCATATTTTGGGATGGTCATTTTTGTCTTCTTGCCAAGAAAAGATAATAATCAATAATTGAGACAACATAAAACAGATTTTGTGTCAATCAATAACATAATGGAGAATCAGTGCTCTTGCATCCATAGCTGTCCTAGTTTAGAATGTATCTGGAATGCTCTCTATAAATTCCTCAATAATATTCATTTACCAAAAATATTTATATATTACTTTCAACAATAGTTTTAAAGTGGCCAACTTCTTAGACTTTACTCTAGATTTAAACTCTGGGTTATACTACTCCTATCCCAATGAATGTCTCCAGTATATTAACATTAAATCTAATCACCCTAGATCTGTCTTAAATTATGTTTTTAATAGTTTTTCCTCAAGAATTTCCAATCTCTCAGCAAATGAAAATATCTTTAATAGCCATGCTCCAAGCTGTAATCAGGCTCTACATATTAGTGGTTTCTCCTATGAAATATTGCATATTCACAACACTAGGCTCAAAATTATGTTGGAACTCCTTATTCCACTCTACAGTTATACTATAGATAATCTTGATAATGTCATTAATCCTAAAAAGGTTGCAGCTAAGGATAATGAACATATTTCTGTTAACATTCTCCTTCAAAGTAAACTACCAATACTGATTACAGCTCTCTAGTTATACAGTAACTACCTAACAGATATTAGTTTTGGAGAACACAAGAATTATATACCTGGTAAAAAAAAAAGAAGGCATGGTTTTTATTACCATTTTGTTTAGATGTTAAGTCTCTGCCTAAAGTGGTCTTCAATATTCTTTAATCAAATTTCACTCTTCAGAGTATATAAAATCCCATATTTAATATGTCCACAATCAAACTTTCTCATTCCACCAAACCTAATCTTGGATCCATCATTCTTGCATTAAATACACAGAAACTTGGTAGCATCTGAATTCAGAATGTAAAGACGGATAAAATGCCACTAAGCATTTTATCTGGTATGCTAATGATCCTACCGGCTTAATAATAATGATGATGATAATGGTAATAATAATAATTGTTATTATTATTTCAAATTTTTGCTACAAGGGCAGCTTGTGGTGGGTGGGGATGAGTCTATTACATTTTATCGACTCTGAGAGGATGAAAGGCAAAGTTGACCTTGGCGGAATTTGAACTTAGAACATGGAGATGGATGAAATGCTGAAATTTTGCCCTGCGTGCTAACAATTCTGCCAGCTCACTGCCTTAATAATAATCATGATGATAATAATAATAATAATAATAATAATAATAATAATAATAATAATGGTGACTTCCATAACTACAATGATGAGAAACAATGCACTGATCTTAACTCATAATAAGAAATCTAGTTGTAGAAATACTCAATAATTACCATTTGATGGGTCATTGTTTGATATAATGTTGTTCATAAATGCACTGTCTCTACTACACACCAAAATTCCATCAAAATATACAAAAAGTTGACCGATTTTAAGAGGCTTTATTTGGCACATGTTTGCTCATTCTCTAACTTTAAGCATAGATATATTTTGCTGGTAAATTATATCCATTATCTCAAGGCCAACTATATATTGCATAACATATCCTATTCTATCGTTAAGAGTGGAAGATCATTCCAGGATGATCACATGACATGCAATTTGCACAGCAGAGTATCTACTGAGGTAATATGCGAGAATAATGACATTCTCATTAATAAATGGTGTGATGTAATCATATTCTGCTAGCATAGATGTTTCAAAATACTTCCCTTTTACTATAGATCAACCTGCTCAAATCAATTTAGATAACTATAAGCCCTGTATTGTGATTAGACTTTCTCATCTCTACTTTTCCCTGTTACAATTGTGTGGATTTAACTATATTGTCTTGCTTGAATTATGACCTATTGTAATTTGAATGGTACTTAAAATATTTCACACTTTTCTTTGAGGCACATAATAGTTTTGGGGGGTTTCTTTTTATTGTTCATTCTTATATATTTATATTTTTATATAACTTTTTTGGAATAGCGCCATTCATATTTACAAGAGACACTTATACTAAATCAGGTCAACATCAAGTTACATTGTTTCTTTTACATCAAAGAGGGCTGTTCCATATATCACACCCTCTTTCTTTTTAGTAGATTTCCTTTGATCTCTGCTCCCTATCCTACCTTTCTCTGTACTTTCTTTTGAATGGTCCCCAACTTTGTCTTTCTTTCTCTCCTTCCTTGTTTCCTTGTTTTCTTTATTCTTTTCTCTCTTTTCACTCCTTACTTTTTACTAATACATTTTGCTCTTAACCTCATATTCTTTCTCTCCTTTTTCTCTATTCACCTCTCCATTATTAACTCTCCCCTGTTCCTCCACCATGTTCTTATCATGAAATATGTGTCCGGCAACTATTGCCTTTCCCATTCATCTTTCTGGGGAAAATATTCAGTGATTTCTGCTTAAAAATACCTGCATATCAAATTTCATTACAAGTTCATCATATTTAGCTTGTTTGCTGTGTGTAATATTGCCTCATTATGTACACCAGTTTGCACTGTATGTATTATAATATCAGCCATTCAGTGCTGTAAAGGACTGTCTTTGTCCTGTTACGTGTATGGATAACAACTCATATAAACGAATTCCTGCTATCTATAATTGTTTGTCCATATTTTGTCTTTATACATAAGATAGGACTCTTCGAAACGCCTGTGTTAGAATGGAGGTAGCTGATGAAGGAAAATGTTCTCTATGTGGCCTGTGTGTGTTCTGTACTCTGGTTATTATTATTTTTTTGTCTACGTTTTGTTTGCAATGTCCTGTACCCAGATATGCACCTATATATACAGGTAGACGTAGGTATGCACATACTTGTACGTATATATGCATATACTCATTTATTATTTGTTTATACATATATATATACATATACATATATTCGGACATACATACATAAAACATACAAATCTGTACATACTTGCATACATACATTCATACAAACAAAATTACCCAGTTGTTGATGTTGAAATTCCAATGAAGGAGCTTTGGATCTAGGTTAGAAACCGGTTCTTTCTCTATTGGCAAGAAATCTTGAAATGAACTGAATAATGACATACATACATATATATTTGAAAAGGTGAATTGAAAGTACTCACACACACTAGGAAAAGAACTTCTTCCACAAAGGTTAGTAACATCCTGATAAAAGATTTTATAACTTTTTTTTAAAACAATTTTTTAGAAAATCCCTTTTATACTTAAAAGCTGTATTGAGTAATTTTTGCGAAGACTTTCATATATATATATATATATATATATATGATGGAGTTATATGTATTTAATCTGATGAGATGGATATGTCCTATGTACATGAAACCAAGTTGTATAG
>NC_069004.1:13719860-13721203 GCF_001194135.2 Octopus bimaculoides | reverse complement strand
TATACATGTCTCAGCTCTGACTACTTTCCTTATTTGTTTTGTGTATAAGACTCCACTCCATCTATACTGATGCCAGCCAACAACTTCCGCTCCCTAAAAGTGACATGTGAATGAAACACTCTCTCTGGATGGTGACACCACAAAATGTACTCATGGTTCCAGGTTCAGTCCCACTGCATGGCACCTTGGGCAAATGTCTTCTACTATAGCCTCAGGCCAACCAAAGCCTTGTAAGTGGATTTGGTAGACTGAAACTGAAAGAAACCCATTGTATATGTGTGTGTGTGTGCTTGTGTGTCTGTGTTCATACCCACTCCATCACTCGACAACTGATGTTGGTGTGTTTATGTCCCCCATAACTTAGCAGTTCAGCAAAAAAGACTGATAGAATAAGTACTAAGCTTACAAAGGATAAATCCTGGAGTTAGTTTGCTCGACTAAAAGGCAGTGTTCCAGCATGGCCATACTGAAACAAATAAAAGAATAAGAATACTCTGTAAAGTAAGGGGCAAACTGGCAGAACCCTTAGCAGTTGGGTGCTACTTTTGTTTGTTCCCTCACTCATATACAGGGTGTCCATAAATCATTGGGCAAAATGCTTAGCATCATTTCATCCATCTTTACATACAGGGTTCAAATTCTGATGAGGTTGACTTTGCATTTCATCCTTTCAGGGTCAATAGAATAGGTACCAAAGGCAGCAAGCTGGCAGAATCTTTATCACGCCAGGCGAAATGCTTAGCGGTATTTCGTCTATCTTTATATTCTGAATTCAAATTCCGACGAGGTCGACTTTGCTTTTCATCCTTTCGGGGTCGATAGATTAAGCACCAGTTGCATACTGGGGTCGATCTAATCAACTGGGCCCCTCCCCCAAAATTTCGGGCCCTGTGCCTAGAGTAGAAAAGAACCGTTAGCAGACTGGGCAAGATGCCTAGCGGTATTTTGTCTGCCGCTATATTCTGAGTCAAGTTCCACTGAGGTTGACTTTACCTTTCATCCTTTCGTGGTCGATAAATTAAGAACCAGTTACATACTGGGGTCGATGTAATTGCCTTAATCCCTTCTCCAAATTTGAGGCCTTGTGCTTCCAGTAGAAAGAATTATTATTATTATTATTATTATTATTATTATTATTATTATTGTTCACTAGTTTTATTTTTATAATGTGCTTTCACTTCACTACCGAGCGCAGCTCTGTGCGCCTTGGGTACGTGCTGTGGTTTGCTGTGATGCTCTTATTACTGTATTGAAAGTGTTTTGCGTAGGATGTGTGCAGTGCCCAGTAGTGCAATTTTCTGTATGTTATATATATTTGTAAGTCCTGAAGTTTTTGTTATGTA
>NC_069004.1:13718555-13719180 GCF_001194135.2 Octopus bimaculoides | reverse complement strand
CATCATTATCTTTATTATTATTATTAAAAAGGCGGCGAGCTGGCAGAAACATTAGCACGCCAGGCAAAATGCTTAGCGGTATTTTATCTATCTTTACGTTCTGAGTTCAAATTCCACTGTGGTCGACTTTGCCTGTCATTCTTTCGGGGTCAATTTTTTAAGTACCAGTTGGGTACTGGAGTCGATCTAATCAACTGGCTCCCTCCCCCAAAATTTTGGGCCTTGTGCCTAGAATAGAAAAGAATAAAATAGGTACCAGTTGAGCTCTGGGTTAGATATAATTGATTTATCCCCCCCCCCCAGAATTGCTGGCCTTGTGCCACAATTTGAAACCAATATACTCTGTAAAGTGGTTGAGAAACTAAGCAGAGAATGCATATGATTCTAAGGTCCATTTCTTCAATTTCTCTTGTGTTGGTGCCTGGAAAAACATGCCCAGTACATTCTGTAAAGTGGTTGGTGATAGGAAGAGCATCCAGTCTTAGAAACCAGGCCAAATACAAATGACCCCTGCAAGCATTGGTCTATAGAAGCAGTAACTCCCAACTGCAGATGACTCAGAATGCGACAACCTTTCAGCCCATGGAAAGTGGCCATAAAAATATTGATGATGCTGATGATGATG
>NC_069004.1:13717969-13718455 GCF_001194135.2 Octopus bimaculoides | reverse complement strand
CAGCACCACCACCACCACCACCACCACTAGAGCAATACCACCACCACCACCACCACTACAGCAGTACAGTGTAGACAGTAGCAGTATAGAACGAAGGAGAGAGAGATGAGTCAGCTTATCATTATGTTGTTGCTCCATGTTGCAATATTAAAATATCTGATTCTCTTTGCAAAGGGACTCCATTTCTTGATCTGGATCTAGATCTGGTTCTAGCTCCCTCGCATCTCTCATTCCAGTTGCAGGAGACACCGCAGTCACACACACACACACACACATGCACACACTCATAGATGTATATGCATACATACACATACACGTATGGATACACACACACACACACACACACACACACACAGACGTATAACATAGACACACAGACATCCTATACCTGACACTGGTGTACAGACAGACAGGCAAATAGTCACATAAGCATACAGACAGACGTATACACAAACATGCACACACACATAGATGTATATGCATACA
>NC_069004.1:13713143-13715403 GCF_001194135.2 Octopus bimaculoides | reverse complement strand
TGTTCATCCTCTGTTCATCCTCTAATTCCTTATGTACTTTGTACTTCTATATGTAAACCATGTTGGCAAAATAACATAGTCTGCCATGGACACCTGTGCTTTGGTTCTTTCTTTCTTTTTCTTTTCTTCCTTTCTTTTGTCACTTTTGCTATGAATTAAATTAATGAATTCAACGGGATACACCGTCTGCAAGTAGTTGGGTTCAGCATATTATCCTCCATTTTCTAATTGTTACACAAATTTTGGGTAAAACCTCCACTTTTATCCGCTCCCATTGATTGCACCTAGGAAAGCACTAGTGTAGCAATAATTGGGTACCCTCCCAGCAGTATACTGGATAGATACTATCCCTTAGTGGGTTGTACCCCTAACTCTCTCACGTTATATATACATATATATATATATGTATATGGTGTATATGTTTGTGTGTCTGTGTTTGTTGCCGTCGCCCCCAAACATCGCTTGACAACTGATGCTGGTGTGTTTAGTCCCTGTAACTTAGCAGTTCAGCAAAATAGACTGACAGAATAAGTACTAGGCTTACAAAGAATAAGTCCTGGGGTCGATTTGCTTGACTAAAGGCAGTGCCCCAGCATGGCCGCATTCAAACGATTGAAACAAATAAAAGAATATGTATGTATGTATGTATGTATGTAAGTTTGTTTGTATGTCCAAGAGGATGCATGGCCTAGTGGTTAGAGTGTTGCACTTACAATTGCAAGATCATGGGTTCGATTTCCAGATCAGACAGTGGGTTGTGTTTTCGAGCAAAACATTTCATTTCACATTTCTCTGCGATCACTTCGGCATCTAATGCGCGGTACACCGTACACCAATACAGAGTAATAAAAGGAACAGGTTAATGGAGAGAATGAGCTAATGTGCTTGTCCAAGGTGCCACGCAGTGGGACTGAACCCGGAATCATGTGGTTGGTAAGCAAGCTACTTACCACACAGCCACATATATTTATTAACATTTGATCACTGTAAACAAATCTTCTGTGCAGGCTGTTCAGCAAGAAATTTCAGAACTGTCTTTCTCGGATATGAAAGACTACCACATATGCTTGGATGTCCTAGGTATGACTTCAAACTGCATCTGGTAGTGGGGCCATGGCCGAGGACTTCCAGGGTTTCGAAGAATGTGGAACCACCTCTTAGCTACTATTGTTCCCAAGACTACTCTGATCCATAACCTAGGACCCATCAGGGTCCAAGCTATGGGTTAATTAGTATATTATGGAAGAAACTGCAAGCATAAATCCTCACTGCCTTGTGAGTGCCTTGGGAAAGTAAAAGGCTAAGGGAGTCAAGCAGGAAGGGCCTTACTAGGAGCTTGCACTCTGCTAGCACAGCTCTCAGAGTCATTGAGGCATATAAGCCACCACACTGCAACAAGGACAGGACCTTGTGGTGGTCTTGGGGCTTTGGTTACTTTGATTGGTTGATGTATGCATTTAAGTGTGCACAATGTATGTATATATGTGCCTGTGAATAGGCTTGCACTCATTGGTGTTCCTGTCACAACAGAACACACGGTGGTGCACCAGCATGACCGCAGCCACTTGGCTGAAACACATAAATAAAAAAATAAATAAAAAATATGTTTCATTACAGCTTATATGTATTCCTTATGTATATGTGACTGTGTGCATATGTTCATTCAGGAACCTAAAATGTTCTTCTGATTGTATCTGGGGAATGCAAATCAATCAGTTCTGTTCTTTTTTAGTTTCTAATTTAGGTTGTTACAAAGAAGAACGCTGATATCTGTGAAGTTTATGATAAACAGAATTTTTGGGTCACCACTATTAGGGCTATGAAGACAATGAAATCTGTTGCAATTTTTAATAAACAAAATTTTTATTCTTCCTGTAAACAAAAAACAAATACTGTCATTACTACAAACAATGAAAGAGAGTTTTGAATGTTATTGCTGAAGGGCAAAAGGAAAAATTGACTTTGGCAGCATTTGAACTCAGAACGTAAAGGCAGGTAAAAGTACTGTGAAGCATTTTGCCCGGCATGCTAACAATTCTGCCAGCTCACCACTATACAATAATAATAATAATAATAATAATAATAATAATAATAATGTACTGGAATCAAACACAGAAAAAGCTAAGCGTATGAAAACCCATGCCAAAACTGCTGCCTTAGATATTCTTACTGATAAATGGCAAAGAAAACCTCTCAACGGCAAATATCCAAAGAGAGCTAATAATGCTGATGCTAACGAAGCCCTTACCCATCAATGGTT
>NC_069004.1:13702514-13703008 GCF_001194135.2 Octopus bimaculoides | reverse complement strand
TCTTGAGCAAAACACTTGTCTCATGTTGCGCTGCGATCACTTAAACACATGGCACACCGTGCACCTGTTCAGGCAACGTCGATTTGATGGAAGGAGTGAACTAATGTACAGCATGAATATTTGATCAGTATAAACAATTCATTTGAGCAGGTCGGTCAGCAAAATAGCTGAACACTCATATGTTGTCTTCAATGACAACACTCATATGTTGTCCATCATACACACATACATGCACACACACACAAACTCACAAACACATACACACACACATACATTCAGATATACATACACATTTGTACATGTATATATTAATCGATATGTACAGTATTATATATATCCATTAAAGCCAATCTTACCAATCAGTTTCACATTAAGGGTTTGACAGAGTGTTAGATAACAACCTGATTATATAAACCTGTGCTCTTCAGAGATGGCAGTCACGGAATGTGTGTGTGTATATATTTATATATATATATATATATATATATATATAT
>NC_069004.1:13698693-13701353 GCF_001194135.2 Octopus bimaculoides | reverse complement strand
TACATTTTTAATCCACCAAATATGAACCATTTTGTTGCACAATGCATCTTTATCTTTCCTTTAACTTAAAAATACCCTCTTCCCAGAATTGAGGTGGTTTCATGGCAAATGAGTCGAAAGGTAAGCTACTATAAATCGGCACAAACTTTCTGGATAACCCAATATTTTCAAACAATAGGGGGCAAGCTGGCAGAATTGTTAGCATGCTGGAAGAAATGTTTAGCGATATTTCACCCATCACTACATTCTGAGTTCAAATTCTGCCAAGGTCAACTTTGCCTTTCATCCTTTTGAGATTGATAAATTAAGTACCAGTGAAACACTGGGGTCAATAAATTAAGTACCAGTGAAACACTGGGGGTTGATGTAATTAACTAGTCTCCTCCCTGAAATTTCAGGCCTTGTTCCTATAGTAGAGAGGGTATATTTTCAAACAAAATATTAATATTTTTTCAAAACAAAATAATTTTCAAATGTTTCGAAGTCCTTAACTTTATACCAAGCATGCCATGCATTGTTCAGTATGTGTGCCATGCATTGTTCAATACGGTTAGATTGTAAAGAAAGTCTTAATTACTCCTGAAGCCTTGTTATGGGTCCAAAATAAAAACATTGTCTTTCCACCAAAAATCTGTATCCTTATTTTGAGTTGTATGAATTGTCTGACAATAACAAATATTCAGATGCAGAATCACAAAGAGAGAGAGAGAGAGAGAGAGAGAGAGAGAGAGAGAGAGAGATTGACAGAGAGAGAGACAGAGACAGACAGTGACTGATAAACAGACAGACAGGCAGACAGACAGGGGCGTATTTGAGACTGGGGTGAAGAAACAGAATTTCTGTTGGTAGGGAGAGGTGGAATGGAAAGAAAAAAAATTTTTTTTTTTTTTAGAAATAAAAAAAAAAAAGGACATCAAGGGAAAACAATAAATGAATAAATCTGAAACGTAGAGTGAAAGAAGGAAGTACAGAGTGTACAGACAGAAAGACAGACAATGGCTGGTGTGAGGTGGGGTGGAGGTGAAGAAATAGAAGGAAGAAATCTGAGAATATAAATGGAATCTACAGAAAAATTATATCATTTCAGAAATAACTTGTCCAGTTGAAGACAAAAGGAGACTTTGAGTAATAAATTATGTTAATTTATTTCCCTTCAATCTGCCTAACTCTCTGTCAGTCAGTCAGTCTGCCTGTCTGTATGTCTATCTTTCTCTCTCTTTCTCTTTTTATGTCTATTTCTGCTCATTGTTTCAACCCTAAGTCATCCCCAGTCGACCAGAGCCTATGATCGAAAGCAGTCCAGCCATGACCATCACATACGACTCACAAGCGCTACACACCCCAGAACCATGTCATCAAATGTGTTCTTCAAGGCAGCAGGGTGTAACATGAGAGTCGATCTGGTTGTAATTCCTAACAAGTCAAGCAATGACTTAAAGCCCCCTCCCTTCATTGTTTATATATATATATATATGTATATATATATATATATATATATATATATATATATATATATATATATATGTGTGTGTGTGTGTGTGTGTAGGTGTGTTTTTCACATTATATTTATCTTTGTGTGTATCTAGGTGTATCTGGGGAAATACATCTGTGCACATGTTCAAGTATGAGAGGGGACGGCAGTTAGTTTCTTTAAATGCATATCTATTCATCTGTTTTCACATATCTCTGTCTCCCTCTGTCCATATGTTTGTCTACCTATCTATCTATCCATCTATCAATCTATCTATCTATCTATCTATCTGTCTGTCTGTCTCTCTCTCTCTCAATATATATATATGTCTGTCTCTCTGTCTATCTATCTATCTATCTATCTATCAGTTTATCTATCTATCTATCAATTTATCTTTCTGTCTGTCTCTCTCTCTCTCTCACCCTCTCTCAATAAATATATGTCTGTCTATCTATCTATCTATCTATCTATCTATCTATCTATCTATCTATCTATCTATCTATCTATCTATCTATCTATCTATTTGTCTCTCTGTCTGTCTGTCTATCTCTCACTCTCTCTCAATAAATATATATGTCTGTCTACCTATCTATCTATCCATCTATCAATCTATCTATCTATCTATCTATCTATCTGTCTGTCTGTTTGTCTGTCTATCTGTTTGGCTGAGTGACTGTCTGTCTGTCTATCTCTCACTCTCTCTCAATAAATATATATGTCTGTCTATCTATCTATCTATCTATCTATCTATTTGTCTCTCTGTTTGTCTCTCTGTTTGTCTGTCTATCTATTTATCGTTCTATCTATATATCTATCTTTCTCTTCATTTATCTCTCTATCAATCTGTGTCCTTCTATCTATCTCCCTTGCCCCCTTGTCTATTTGCTTCTTTTGACATCTGTTCCTATCACATCTCTATTTGCCTCCAGCTTAACCATTTCTGATGTTCTTCAGTTTTGTTCACTCTCACTTGATCATTAAAACATATTACATGAGTTGCCAAAAAAAAAAAAAACGCAAAAAAGAATCAAAACAAAACAATAAAATAAAAATAAAATATATATAAAGAAGGAAAAATGAAGAAAAATAAACTATTATAAAACAACCAAACAAACATGAAAAGCAAAACCCACTGAAGAATTTTTCTTTGTTTGGTTTGGATATTTCTGAGTAAAGCGTAACCTTTACA
>NC_069004.1:13696904-13698076 GCF_001194135.2 Octopus bimaculoides | reverse complement strand
TATATATATATATATATATATATATATGTCTCAGTCTGTGTCTCTTTAAGTACCTATATACACATATATACACATACATATATGAATGCCCATTCATGTGTGTATGTGTGTATCTATGTGTGCATGTATGTTTGTGTGTGTGTTTGTCCCCTTTGTCCCCCATCACTACTTGAAAACTGGTGTTAGTGCGTTTACATCCCCATAACCTAGTGTCCTAGCAGTTTAGCAAAAGATCTGATCAAATAAGTACTAGGCTTAAAAAAAATATAAGCACTGTGGGTGATTCTTTCAACTAAAATTCTTCAACATGGTGCTCCAGCATGGCCACAGTCTAATGACTGAAACAAGTAAAAGATAAAAGATATATACATATAGAAGTAATGTTTATTATCAATTCAAGATGGCTGTTCTGTAAGAACACCACTGAGGATGAGCACAGATAGCTCAAAGCCATATGGTTTGGTGGTCCTGTTGTCTGCTAGAAGATGGTAGGGGTTCACCCCTCTGCTTGCAATATATATTGGGTGCAGATTCCATCAATAACCAGCTGGAGGAGGCTCCTCCTGGGGTTAAAAGCAGTAGTAATGTCAGTTCCTACGGAACAGCCATCTTGAAGTGGCAACAAACATTACTTCTCGGTATAGTTACTACTTTCGTCTCAAATAGAGATTTTCTCACTAGCTACTTTGCTTATTGATATGTGTGTGTGTGTGTATGTGTGTTTGTGGCTGGGCGGTAAGAAGCTTGCTTCCCAAACACATGGTTATGGGTTCAGTCCCACTGCATGGCACCTTGAGCAAGTGTCTTCTACTATAACCTCGGGCCAACCAAAGCCTTGTGAGTGGATTTGGTAGACAGAAACTGAAAGAAGTCCATCGAATATATATGTATGTATGTATGCATGTGTGTGTGTCTTTGTGTCTGTGTCCCCACCTCAGCACTTGACAACTGGTGTTGGTGTGTTTACATCCCCATAACTTAGCAGTTCAGCAAAATAGACTGATAGTATAAGTACTAGCCTTCAAAAATAAGTCCTGGAGTTGATTTGTTTGACTAAAACACTTCAAGGTAGTGCTCCAGCATGGCTGCAGTCAAATGACTGGAACAAGTAAAAGAAAGCACACACACACACACACACACACACACACACACACACACACACACACACACAC
>NC_069004.1:13692801-13696101 GCF_001194135.2 Octopus bimaculoides | reverse complement strand
CATCTTCTGCAAGTTCTTTCATTCAAGCATTCTTTCTCATAAACTGAGCGTATGTTTGGAGTAGCTTCGGCTGCAGAGTTTCCTTATTTGTACTCATAAAGCATTATGTGCCTTAAATGCTTTTTGGATACTTCCATGTTAGAAATGACTTTTTTAATCAAAGAAATTTTAATTCTATTATTCTGTAAAATAATATTTAATTAGTTTAAATGTACACAAATGCATAAAAATAATTTTTAATCTCATTAGACATTCTAAAATACTATTAAATTTCATTCAATTTAAAAAAAGGTAAAATCGGACAGAACTAATGGGATGACTTGATATATATATATATATATAGATATAGATATAGATATATAAATATAGGGTGTTCACATTAAATTTGACAGTTTGCATAAAAGGAAAAGAAAACACTATGCCATCTAAAAATACATCTAAATACATCTAAAAAAGTATTTTAAAAAATCAAAACCTATCAACTAGATTATGGTTGGGAGACAACAATTTACTCAGAGTAGCTACCCTCACCTTCCACCATGACTTCAAGATAGCTCTGGAACCTGGTACATGTGTTCCTCACTGTGTCTCTGAGAAGGTCTTCAAGCACCTTCTTGATCTTGGTAACCTACTCAGTCTTGCTGTTGCAGGCAGAGAAGTTGGTGCCTTTCTCAATTGTGCCCCACACGTGGTAATCCATGGGATAACGAATGGAGGAATTAAGAAGCCAGAAATTGGGGATGGTGAAATTGTAGAAATTCTCCAACCACCATTTCTGATTCTTTCCGGAAGTATGGTAAGGATCTGAATCCTGCTATCACACATATGAGCCTCCAGTAGCAATCCTCTCCAGCTAGGGTTTGAACACAATTTCCAGCAGCTTCACATAGCGCTCTGAGCCCCGTTTAAAGATGTAGAGTGGCATGACATTACCCTCACTGGAGGTACACCCAAAGGCCATCACAGTTTGGGGGTACTTAGTTTTTTTTTTTATGTCTATGTCATATATTACAGCTTTTGCAATGTTTACAGAGCATTGACCAGCAATCATCATGTCAGCATTTTGATAACTGATATGAATCACCATGATACAGGTAACTCTTCCAATATTCTTATGACTTCCAGTCTTCCATGTCAACTAACCTCTTCTCAGTTACTTTAATCTCTATGCTTTCCAATGCTGTTGAACATTCACCAGTATATATAGCTGTTCCTAAAAAAAAAAAAAAAAAGTCATGAAAAATTTTCAAATTTATCCCAAGAACCTGGAGTCTACCTTATTAATATCATCTACATGTCCAGACTATCACACAGATGGTAATCTTATTAAAAACACCTGTCTGAAGAATATCCATAAATATCTGCAGTTTCCACGATTATAACCAAGGAGAATGGAGTGAGCAAGTCTTTTTATTTCATTGATTTACAATTGTTTCATCAAACATCGATCTCATGAAGATTGCTATATTATTCAATAATAAATGCAACCATTAATACATGAAATGTCTTAGCCACAATATTGAAGATCAATTCTTCAGAATCATGCATAAAGCTTATCTGCAAATAACCTGTATGCATGATTATGAAAAATCAATCTTTGCGATTGTGTCTAAGATACCCAATGTATTAATGGCTGCATTTTTTTTGTTTTTGCTCTCCATTCTCCTTGGTTATAATTATATGTATTTATATATATATCTATATAAATAAGGAAAAATCATCAACAGTCCATGTGTGGTTACATATATATATATATATATATCGTCATCATCATCACCACTATCTTCATTAAAAAATCATCATCATCATCCTTTTACATCTGCTTTAAAGCTGTTATGAGTTGGATGGGTCAATGTCCCAGTCGATTCTTGTTCAGTCTTACTGCCCCATCCTTAGACAGGTTACAGGACCACATCCATATATGATATACTTAAATATACAGAGGTTGGACAAAATAATGGAAACACCTAGCATCATAGCATCATAATTTTGAAATATCAATAAAATTGTCAAAAGCTTGTTCGTTTTTATTTCTTTTTTTCTTTTTTTATTAGTGTTGCTTAATATGTTTTGCTAAAATTGCTGTTTCTTTTCAGATATCACCAGAAAAAGGTAATTAAAATGACAGATCTATCGGACTTTCAAAGAGGTCAAATTTTTGGTGCTTGTATGGCAGGTGCTAGCATAAAGAAAACAGCCGAAATGTTTGGTGTATCAAGAAGTACTGTCTTGAAAGTAATGACAGCCTTTGAGAAAGAGGGAAAAACCTCCTCGTTGAAACAAAACTCCGGAAGAAAACCAAAATTTTCAGATAGGGATCATCAGACTCTTACGTGAATTTTTAGAAAGGATCACAAAAGTACAGCTCCCAAAATGACTGCAGAGCTTAATGACAACCTCAAGAACCTAGTTTCCACAAAAACTTTTCGCCAGGAGCTGCACAAAGCCAGGTTTCACGGGAGGGATGCAATCAGAAAACCACTACTTTCAAAATCAAACGTTGCAAAGCATTTAGAGTGGAGTAAAAACCTACAGAATTGGTCCCTAGAGCAGTGGAAGAATGATATTTTCTTGGACAAGTCATCCTTTACCTTATTTCTGACCACCAGTCAAGTATACGTGTGGAGACAGCCAAAAGAAGCATTTGATCCAGACTGTCTTCTTCCAACTGTTATACATGGAGAAGGATCTGTGATGATCTCTGGAGGGGGTGGGGGGGCTATATCTTGGAAATCTGCTGGCCCAATGGCTTCCCTTCATGGTAGAATTAATAGTCAAGACTATTTAAGTATTCTATCTGATCAATTTCATCCTATGGTTGCAGAACTGTTTCCGAAGGGAAACACAATCTTTCAGGATGATTATGCACCAATTCACACAGCTAAAGTTGTTACTGAATAACACAAGGAACATTCTAGTGAAGTTGAACATCTTCTCTAGCCACCACAATCCCCAGATCTCAATATTATTGAACATTTATGGTGCATTTTAGCAAAGCAAGTAAGGAGTCAATATCCTCCACCATCATCACTACAAGAACTGGAGACTGTTTTAGTTGAAGAACGGACAAAAATTCCTTTGGAAACAAATCAAACTTTGTACGAGTCCATACCTCATAGAATTCAAGCTGTAATTACTGCCAAATTAATTACTACCCCATATTAAAATAAATTTGTTTGAAATTTTAAGGTGTTTCCATTATTTTGTGCAACCGCTGTATGTTTAAGGAACTCACACCCAAACCATGAAAAGAAACTCAATAGATTTGAAATCCAGAATACATCAAATTTATTGAAAACT
>NC_069004.1:13689252-13692666 GCF_001194135.2 Octopus bimaculoides | reverse complement strand
ACAAATAAATAATAAAAAGAGATAGAAAAGAGAAAAAAGAACAACCATTGAAATGAAAAACAATATAAAAAGAAAAGAGAGTTGTTTGTTTATCTAAATAATAGCTTCATTTGATTAGTTGAATACAATAAACTAACAAAACCATTCTTCCAAAGCAACTTCTAAACACAGCATTCAAGCTTCCTTTCCTCCCTTCTCTCCTCTTGTTCTTTCCTTCTCTTTCATATGCCTTGTTTCTCTTTTCTCTGTTTTCCATTGTTTTTTGTTTTTGTTTGTTTGTTTTTAAATCTTAGTTTGTTTTTTTTTTAACAGTTGTGTTCTTCTCCTTCCTTTTTCCTTTTTATTTTCAACCATAAATGCTTTGGTACTAAACAAAGGGTTCCAGATATTTCTGGTGAGCTAAGAATTCAGTGAAACAAGAATGTTGCCTATGAAATATTGTTCTCAGTATGTGTGTGTGTGTGTCTGCATGCATGTGTGCATGTGTATTTGTGTGTGTGTGTTTGTGTGTGCGTGTGTGTGTGTGTGTGTGTACAGGTGTAGGCATGGCTATGTGGTAAGAAGTTTACTTCCCAGTCACATGGTTCCAGTTTCATTTCCATAATGTGGCATCTTCTGCAAGTGTCTGCTACAGCCTCAGATCAACCAAAATCTTGTGAGTGAATTTGATTGACAGAAACTGAAAGAAGCTCATTGTGTGTGTGTGTGTGTGTGTATATAAAACTCTGTTTGTTTCTTTTTATGTCTGTATTTGTCACTCCACCACTTGACAACTGGTGTTGGAATGTTAACGTCAGAGTAACTTAGCAGTTTGGCAAAAGAAACCGAGAAAATGAGTACCAGGCTTTACATAAAATAGAAAGTACTGGGGTCAATTCGTTCAGCTAAAATTCTTCAAGGTGGTACCCTACTATGGCCACAGTCTAATGATTGAAACAAATAAAAGAATATATATATATATCTGTATGTATCGAATTGACTTATGCTGAGGTATATGTATATATATATATATATATACATATATATATATATATACACACACAGGCATACCTCAGCTTAAGTCATTGCGATTTAAGTCATTCTCGATTATACACCGGTTTTGAAAAATAATATATGGAGACATAAAAATCCAGTCAAGGCATTTTACTCGATTTTATATCTGTCCACCACAAATATTGGAATCGTAAAATCACTAGAAAACAGTTAAAAGCACATACAATAATATTATCGTTCAATAAATAGGAATAAAAGCATATAAAATCACATTAAAATATGTACAGTAAATGTTAAGATACACACCATAAAGTAGTGTAGCTTAGTGAATGAAATCATGAAATCAGCTGTGTTGTCTTATTCATTGATCTTTCAGAGCTCATATTTTACCATGTCTTATTGCAAACCGCATTCATAAATAAAGTGTCCGCGATATATGGTAAACTGGCAAATTGTATTCATAAATTTAGATTTCTTTTTTTTTTACTGTACTGTATTAAATAAAAATTATTTGTTTGTAAGCTTAAAATAAGTTTTTATTAACCATGCATTATTGAAAAATGCATTCATAAAGAAAGTACAGAATTGGGAATGGCTATTATCGGTTTAGCCTAGAGATTAGTAAATTCAGCCTAGCATAGCCTAGAGACAAGTTAATTCAACTTAAGTAGTTTTTTGACTGAGGTCATGTCTCTGGAACTAATTAACGACACGGGTGAGGTGTGCCTATATATAAGAAAAGGTATAAATAATGGGCTTTATATATTATTTTTTATTTGGGCATCTTTGACATGGTATATATATATATATATATATATATATATATATATATATATATACATATGTGTGTGTGTGTTCCTTTCTGTCGAAGAGCATAGGCTTGAAACATAAAGATTTTATCACTTCCCGAGCATTAAACTAATACATATTTTTGTTGTTTACACACCCGTCTTTGTCTTCTGTTTCTTTGTAAATTCTCACTATATATATATATATGTGTGTCCTTGGTATAACTTTAAAGTGTATTCAAAAGTTGTGGGATTTTTAAGAGGTGTGAACCACCTCTTAGCCACTGTTGTTCCTAGCTCTACTCTGACACAGAGTAGTAGCACCTGTCAGGGTCTCAGCTATGGGTAAAATAGCATGTCTCAGAACTGAGCAGATGAGGCCCTTCAGGTTTTAAGCTGTTCATCTAAGAGGTAACCCCATGCAAATTATGTAGCCTGTTAACTACTGGAATCATGGCATTTGTCATACCAGACCAATACAAGTTTGAAGGATGAGAGATTGGAACTAGTTCTGTACAAACCATACCCACAGTAATAAAATTCATTGTTCCAGTTTTGAGCCATCTTTCATCAAAGTGCTGAGAAAATCCAGTCAGTTTTATATGTAAATGTGTGTGTGTGTGTGTGTGTGTGTACAGCCCAAAATACCAAAGTGTCATGTTTGTCCATGCTACCCCTGAAGGCAAACTAGTGTATCATTTTAGAAAAGTCTTAAGTAAAGTGAATTTATGGATTAAAGTAGTAGAAAGGCCAGGAACTCCCATAATCCTTAATCTGTAGAACATACCTATTTTTAAAAATGCCTTGGCTGAATAGGAACTGTATAGTGTGCAAAGTAAGCACACAGATAAACTGCAAAACTGGGGATGTAGTCTAAAGTATGTGTATAGAGGAACAGTGCTGAAATAGGATAATGATGTACATTGAAGAGACAACTCATAGTACAGGAGAGAGGATAAGTGAACACTAGTGGGAACTCGAGGAGAAAAGTTCTTCAGTGCTTTACCAAGATGCTAAACTAGATAATGGGAGCATGATAGGCAACAAAGATGTTAGGATCTTATGGACACATAAAACAGACACCACATTCAAACAGATAATGGAGACCACACACATAACAGAATATAGACTGAAACTCAACAGAAAACATGAATGGAGTAATAATACCTTCACTCCACTCCACCCCCTCAATCTGATGCCAGAAGACAGAAAAATAAGACATGAATACAAGCAGTGTAATATACAAACACATGCACAAGACATATAGACATACCAAAGATAGTCACTCCTACAGATACAGATGCAAATGCATGTGCAGGTAGGGATACATAGCACAGAAAGATAAGATGGAATTGATGGGACAAGACCAGATAGAAGAGGAGACAGGGAGAAGTACAGATAGTCATTGAAGAGGTCACAGAATGTGATGAAATAATTTTGACAAGTAAACTAAAGTGAATAGCAAATAAATAGTATGTGTATTTATTGGCAAAATGAACAACCCTAAATATAACAATATCTGTTTCAACACATGAATCTTGCTAAACAAATACATAAATGTGTGTGTGTATATATATATATATATATATATATATATGTGTGTATATATATATATATATATATATATATATGT
>NC_069004.1:13686611-13689097 GCF_001194135.2 Octopus bimaculoides | reverse complement strand
ATATATATATATATATATATACACACATATACATATATACGTGTGCATGTGTGTGTGTATAGACAGACACACAGATAGAAGCAGTCATGGCTGTATGGTGACATAATTTGCTTTGTTCTGCAACCATGTCATTCTAGGTCAGTCTCACTCCATTGCACCTTTGGCAAAGGTTTACTATTGGGCTGGCCATTTGGTTTTTGTTGACTCTAAGCTTCAAGCACTTTAATATGTATCTAACTTCAATCTGTCCCTTCTGCAGGCGCACTTGTTAGATACTTGACTCTGCAATATAGTTCAATGTAAACTCGTGGTGAGACAAGTTGTATTTTGTGTGCTTAAAACCACTGTGAAAATAGAGAAGCAAAGCAAACATTATCAACACCTCGTGCTTTTTTATTTTAGAAAAGAAATACTTGGGCTGGTGTCCAAGGGCCCAGTAAGCCCACTGGGAATGAGAGACTCCTGGGCTTTGTCAAAGCATCTCTCTAGGAGAAGGTTAACTTGTGTATATAACCCACTGCTTTACTGAGCTGGATATCTTGCACTTTGCTGGTCTCTGGGTTGCTTGGTATTGCAAATGATAGTCATTGTGGCATTGTGAGAGCACCAATCAACTTAAAACTCCTACACAGGCATTGCTTGACACATCTGTCAGTGATGGTCATACTCATCTAATGAGTAAGCAGCAATTATATATGTCTGTATGTATGTGTAGATGTATGTATGTATTTATGTATGTATGTATTTGGTATACACAACTGAGGCAGTATTAAACTAAAATAGTCAACAATATAAAAATAAAAAATAAATGCGCCCTTTTAAAGCCTAGCCAAGCTCATGGGCCCGGTTTCCCGGTTTCAATGGCGTATATGTTCCCCAGCTCGACGGGACGCCAGTCCATCACAGCATTACTCATTTTTGCCAGCTCAGTGGACTGGAGCAACGTGAAATGAAGTGTTTTGCTCAAGAACACAATGCGTCGCCCGGTCCAGGAATCGAAACCACAATCATACAATCATGATGCTGACACCCTAACCACTAAGCCACACGCCTCCACAGTCAACAATATAGATCACACTAAATGTATATACACCATTCATAGGCCAGTTACTATGCTATACTGAAGACAATGAATTACTTTTCCAAGTAATAGCTAGGTGTGAGTACACATCATTGCAAAGATCCCAAAAGCCAAAACACAGTAAGTGTTCTTACTAGCCATTGATGGGGTGGTTTTTCATCTTACTTAGATATTTATAGCGTTTTTAACACAGCATACCTATAAGAGGTGTTATCTCAGGCCGAATACCCCAATAACTGGCCATGTATATACATCCAGTATGAAATGTAGCTGGCGATATGTATGTATGAATACATGCATGACTGCATGAAAAAGCACAATTCAGACAACACATCTGAAACGCAAATAAACACCACACAGCAAAATAACAATATTCACATTGCACATATACTCAACAACAAAAGACACAAAACACTAAAGCATCAACAAAAAAACAACATACAAAATAAATCAGATACACACACGCACAAAAACCAAAACAAGGTTAATGTAGTTCTCTACCTCTAAAAGACAACATTCTTACAGAGCATCTAGCGATGCACCTGTTAGTACAGTTGAAATTCTCATGAAACGGTTACAAACATTACAATGATAATAATAAAGATAATTTCAGCAAACATCATAATCATAAATTTACTATTTGTATTTTTCATTTCCTATTGTATTTATCATATGTGTAAACATCTTGTTTTTTTCTCCTTCTCATCTTATCCCAAATAAGATAGTGTGATTACCTTATATTCTATACCTCTCTCTCTCTTTCTTTCTCTCTTTTACTTCTTCTCCCTATTTACCCAACTTAATTATTTCAGTGGCGTATTAGTCAGTGTTTGCTCTTGTTCATATTTTTGCTTTTTGATATGCAAGGTGCAGGTGTGGCTATCAGGTAAGAAATTTGCTTCCCAACAACATGGTTCTGGGTTCAGTTCCACTGTATGGCACATTGGGCAAGTGTTTTCTATTAAAGTCTTGTGCAAACCAAAACCTTATAAGTGGATTTGGTAGACAGAAACTGAAAGATGACAAAAACTGAAAGACAGAACTGAAAGGCGGTGAGCTGGCAGAAACGTTAGCACGCCAGGCGAAATGCTTAGCGGTATTTCGTCTGCCATTACGTTCTGAGTTCAAATTCCGCTGAGGTCGACTTTGCCTTTCATCCTTTTGGGGTCAATAAATTAAGTACCAGTTACTCGCTGGGGTCGATATAATCGACTTAATTCCTTTGTCTGTCCTTGTTTGTCTCCTCTATGTTTAGCCCAATGATAATAATAACAAAAATCAACAAAGATAGAACACCTACAAAAATCAGCATTGGTTGGAACTAAGGATTCTTCGCAGGATTCTTAAAGCACCAGTAAACAAGTGTCACCTTAGTCTGCTGGCTGTGGACAGCTGACACTTTCCA
>NC_069004.1:13678885-13686601 GCF_001194135.2 Octopus bimaculoides | reverse complement strand
AGTTCAAATTCCGCTGAGGTCGACTTTGCCTTTCATCCTTTTGGGGTCAATAAATTAAGTACCAGTTACTCGCTGGGGTCGATATAATCGACTTAATTCCTTTGTCTGTCCTTGTTTGTCTCCTCTATGTTTAGCCCAATGATAATAATAACAAAAATCAACAAAGATAGAACACCTACAAAAATCAGCATTGGTTGGAACTAAGGATTCTTCGCAGGATTCTTAAAGCACCAGTAAACAAGTGTCACCTTAGTCTGCTGGCTGTGGACAGCTGACACTTTCCATCATACCCAGCAAAATAAGCTGAGAGTTTTTTTCAAATAATAATAATTATAATCCTTTCTACTAAAGGTACAAGGCCTGAAATTTTGGGGGAGGGGTTAAGTTAATTTCATCGACCCCATTACTCAACTGATACTTATTTTATCGACCCCAAAAAGATAAAAGGTAAAGTTGAGTTCAGCAGAATTTGAACTCAAGACATAAAGACGGGTGAAATACCGCTAAACATTTTGCCTGGTATGCAAACAATTCTGTCAGCTAGCCACCTTTCCTACCAGCTCTAATGATAATAATAATAGTAATGCTAATAATATAGCCTGAACAGGATAAACTATCCCTATTTTGCAGAGAAAAGTGTAGGTGGCTAGCTTAGCCACCTACACTTTTCTCTGCAAAATAGGGATAGTTTATCCTGTTCAGGCTATATTATTAGCATTATTCTGCGATTGAGAATTAAAAAAAATCACTTCTTTAACTTTCTAAAAAGACATCTCAACGCTTCTAAAAGCAAACTTCGTTTGTTTATTTACGTTTGTCGTAATTTGAATTTAATAATAGTAATCCTTTCTGCTTAGGGCAAAGGCCTGAAATTTGTGGAGAGGGGACTAGTCGATTACATCGACCCCAGTGTTTTATTGGCACTTAATTTATCAACCCCGAAAGGATAAAAGGCAAAGTCAATCCTGGTGGAATTTGAACTCAGTATGTAGCGATGGATAAAATACTGCTAAGCATTTCATCTAGCTCACAATTCTGCCAGAATAATAATAATATTAATAATGATAATCCTTTCTGCTATAGGCACAAGGCCTGAAATTTTGTGGGAGAGGGATAATCAATTACATTGCTCTCCACTCCTGATCCTTCCTCCATGCTCAACTGGTACTTATTTATCAACCCTTAAAGGATGGAAGGAAAAGCTGACTTTGGTGGAATTTGAACTCTGAATGCAAAGCAGGAAATGCCACTAAGCTCTTATCTTTCATTTGTTTCAGTCATTAGACTGTGGCCATGCTGGGGCACCACCTTGAAAAGCTTTTAGTCAAATGAATCAACCCCAGTTCTTATTTTTTTTTAAACCTTGAATTTAATCTATTGGTCCCTTTCTGCCAAACCACCATGGTGGGGGCAGTGGGGTTTCTGATGGTAGTGGTGCTGGTGGCATTGGTTTTGGTGGTGGTGGATGCACTTAAATTTATACTGTACAATACATACAATAGTATATGTTCAACTTAACTGAAATGCTTTATATATATATATATATATGTGTGTGTGTGTGTGTGTAAAACATATCTATTACATATATATAAACTTGAAATAAGGACCTCATATAGTGTACAAAAAATAAGTATTTATTTCATTTCACCAATTAAACTAACTATATCTAACTTAATATAATTACTTAATTAAACTTTAGCTAATGACCTTATAAAGTTACAAACTTTTCAACTTTACTTAATCCACTTCCAGTGGAAGTTTATCATCATCCACCACCACCACCACCATCACCATCGTTATTGCCAAAACCACCACCACTATGACTACAACCACTGACCTCCACCACCACCCACAGTCACCAACACCAGCACCACCATCACCAGCACCACCATTACCCAGCACCACCACCTCTACATCACCACCATGACAATGACTACTACCACCAAAATCACTGCTGCTACCATCATTGTTGATGTTGATGTCATTAAACAGATTATCAAGAAGTTTCAGTAGTTACCAATTACTTTTCACAAGACAAATTAAATTTACGAATGCCATGTCATATTCTAAAGTTTTTAAACTACCCCCAACTGAAAACATACAAATGTCCATGATAGTTATATTGTTGTGAAACAGCTTTTACAATGAATACTGAATCTGAAATTGACATACCTTTGGATCACTTTGCTCTAAACCACTTAAGTAATACTGCATTTAATTCTTTTATAGAAAAAAAGTTGGCTGCACATCAACACTTATATTTGTCTTCTGATTGGATATAAATGGCAATAATTTGTCCTTTTGTTTCTTATTGTCATAAGGGGCTGAAAAAAAATTTTTTGTGTCTATTCATGACAGCTTTCTGATGATTGCCTCTTTTAAAAAAAACAAACTATTATTCAGTTTTCTCGTGTAAGGCTAGAGTTGCAATGCTTTCTTTTCATATCGTTTCCAAATAAATTATTCTTCTTTACACTGAAAGCTATTATATGTGTTCATATGTGTGTGTGTGTGTGTGTGTGTGTGCTAGCTTGCTTACCAACCACATGGTTCCAGGTTCAGTCCTACTGCATGGCACCTTGGGCAAATGTCTTCTACTACAGCTTCAGGCCGACCAAAGCCTTGTGAGTAGATTTGGTAGACAGAAACTGAAAGAAACCCATCATATATATATATATCTATATATATCTATATATATATATATGTATATGTATATATATATGGATATGTATATGTTTGTGTGTCTGTGTTTGTCTCCCTACCATCGCTTGACAACTGATGCTGGTATGTTTACATCACCATAACATGGCAGTTTGGCAAAAGAGACTGATAGAATAAGTACTAGGCTTGTGAAGAATAAGTCTTGGGGTCAATTTGTTTGACTAAAGGTGGTCGTCCAAGATGGCCACAGTCAAATGACTGAAACAAATAAAAGAGTAATAAAAAAAAGCGTATATATATATATATATATATATAATCGCAAAAAATTCCAAATTTTATTTAATTTGCTTTGCAGGAAGGACTGTTTTAACAAAGTCGTGTCTTGTCCTTACCTTCGAAACGCAGAGTAGATAAAACAGGGGACAACTGATGAAGGGAATATTCTTTATGTTGCATGTCTCGTTTCTCTGTTTGTTTTTTCCGTTATTCGAAGAAAAGTTCATTTTCTACATTTTTGTTTTTTATGTTCTCGTTTCTCATTCTGTCTACATTTTTTTGATGTCCTAAACCCATATATGCATGTATATATACATATATATGTAGGTATGTACATATATGTATGTATATATGCATATATGCATGTATATATACATATATATGTAGGCATGTACATATATGTATGTATATATGCATATATTTATATATTATTTATATTATTATATATACATATATATGTATGTGTGTGTGTTTATGCATGTATGCATATATATATATATGTGTAAATTATAAATATGTATATACTCTCACACATACACACTGGTATTTATATTTACTTGTGTTTATGTTCTTGGTTATATGTCTGTTTAAGTTTGTTTACAAAGACAGCAGATACAACAACTTAGAAGTTATCAAAGCATGAAATGAATTCAGATCAGTGAAATGTCAAACATCATTAACATGTCAAATCTGTTTTATTCAGGCAGGTCTGTTGCTGTCATCAATCCACTGAAATAAGCAACAACAACAACAACAACAATAATTCCACTGCCACTGCTGCTGCTACCGACAGTGATCATCATCATCATCATCGTTTAACGTCTGCTTTCCATGCTAGCATGGGTTGGACGGTTTGACTGGGGACTGGTGAGCCAGATGGCTGCACCAGGCTCCAATCTGATCTGGCAGAGTTTCTACAGCTGGATGCCCTTCCTAACGCCAACCACTCCAAGAATGTAGTGGGTGCTTTTACGTGCCCCCAGCACGAGGGCCAGTCAGGCGGTACTGGCAATGGCCACGCTCAAATGGTGTTTTTACGTGTCACCTGCACAGGAGCCAGTCCAGGGGCACTGGCAACACCCTCGCTCGAATGTTGTTTTCCACATACCACCGGCACAAGTGCCAGTTGTTGGCACTCCGTCGCTTACGACGTCGAAGGTTCCAGTTGATCCAACCAACGGAACAGCCTGCTTGTGAAATTAACGTGCAAGTGGCTGAGCACTCCACAGACACATGTACCCTTAGTGTAGTTCTCGGGGATATTCAGCGTGACACAGAGTGTGACAAGGCTGACCCTTTGAATTACAGGCACAACAGAAACAGAAAGTTGTGGTGAAAGAGTACAGCAGGGTTCGCTACCACCCCCTGCCGGAGCCTCGTAGAGCTTTGGGTGTTTTCGCTCAATAAACACTCACAATGCTCGGTCTGGGAATCGAAACCGTGATCCTACGACCGCGAGTCCGCTACCCTAACCACTAGGCCATTGTGCTTCCACCTCATAAACATACAGATAGGCTTCAACCTGCATACACTTCACCACCATTATATTTGCTTCATAATCATTACGTTCAAAGTGAGATGGATACTAGATAGGGATGGAGAGGGAAGGGAGGGGGGAAAATGTTCCGTATAGTTAACTGTTAGAGGTGTTCAGGAGAAAGACATCCGGTAGTGGTTAGAGGAGAAAGACTTCCAGTATAGGTAGCGGGGATGGGATGGAAGAAAGACTTCCAGTACACCCTCAGAGTTGGCACACTTAATGTTGGCACCTCGAAAGGACAGTCTGGTGAGATTGTTGAAATGTTTGAATGGAGATGTGTAGATTTGTGCTGCATCCAAGAAGTAAAGTGGAGAGGAAGCTCTGCTTCAAGCAAAGAACATAGATATAAGATTTTCTGGGTAGGGAACACTGACGGGGTTGGGGGCGTGAGTATACTCCTTGCTGAGAAATGGGTTGATAAGGTAATCGAGGTAATCAGAGTCTGCGATAGAATACTTAAGATTAGATTAGTGCTGCAATATGGATTAGCAACCATTATCTCAGCCAGGGCTACCTGATGAACAGAAAGACCAATTTTATGACACCTTCTTGCAGACTACCTCGTCGACGAATGGCTGGGACTTTCTCTTATAAACTTTCCCAGGTGAAGAATGCAGCCCACAACATAAGTTAGTAGTTAGTAACTTCAGGATCAGAGCTAAATGGTTGCCCAAAAGATGACAAGTGTGGAAAAGAAGGGTCTGGAAGCTTAAGGATCCTCTGAATGGACAGAGATTTAGAGAGATATTACTTGAAGCTTTTGACAAAAAGAGGAGGATGTAGCATCACATACTGTGAAGAACAACTTGGAGGTTCCTACAGGACAACCTGTTGAGGACCACTGACCAGATCTGTGGCTGGTGCAAAGTCCCCTCTCAACCTAAGGTGACATGGTGGTGGAACAATGCAGTTGACAGGGTCATTAGGGAAAAGAAACAGGTCTGAAAGGACTGGAAGTGTGGTGGTAGCAGGGAATTGTATCAGATCACCAGAAAGGAGGCTAGGAGACAGGTTTACTTAGCCAGACGAGAAATAGATAAGAAATTTACTAATGTTCTGCATTGTGAGGACCAGAAACTTGAAGTGTTTCAAATTGCAAGACGGTGTGTGAGAGAGAATCGTAATGTCATAGGAGAGAAATGTGTCCACATAGATGACGCCTCACTTGCATTTAATGGTGCTGCAAAGAGAGAGACTTGGAGACGCCACTATGAAAGGTTGCTAAATGAAGAGAATGAATGGGAGAAAGAGAATCTGTCAAATGTTGATCCAACAGAGGGACCAACTATCTGAATTGACAGTACCTTAGTAGATAAAGCAATTAAGGGTATGAAGACAGGGAAAGCCCCCGGCCCATCAGGAATCACTGCAGTCGATGTCGTTGTCATTATTGTCATCATCATCATCATCATCATCATCACGATCATTTAACCTCCGTGCTCCATGCTGGCATGTGTTGGACAGTTTGACAGGATCTGATGGATCCAAAGCCTGCATTGTGCTCCACTCTCTACTTTGATATGGTTTCTACAGATGGATGCCTTACCACACACCAGTCACTTTACAGAGTGTACTGGATGCTTTTTTCGCATGGCACCAGCATTTGAGAGATTGTCATACAGCTCACAAGACTTCAAACCCTGAGAGAGGTGGCTTTATATTAGGGAAAGAGGGGTTAAAGTATGAGAGAAGTCAGAGCAGAACAGATTTCTTGTGGTAGGGTGTTGGACTCATAATTGTGAGATTGTGGTTTTGATTCTTGGGCCGAGTGATGTATTGTGTCCTTGAGCAAAATACTAAATTTCATGTTGCTCCAGTTCACTCAGCCAGCAAAAATGAGTAATCCTGTGATGCATGGGTGTCCTATCCAGGGGAGAAAATATATGTACCATAGAAACCAGGAAACCACTCCTATGACCCTATATGATTTGGGAAGGATCTACACACACACACACACACACACACACGTAATTATTTTAAGGATATAAATACCTCTTAAAGGGATGTCAGCATCCAAGTTCCCCAGTTTTATCCAGTGTACCAATGCAATGCTAAAAGATGTTAGCTTTACATTGATGGATATGGGTATATTATCATTTATGCATATCTAAAAAAAACAGAAAACAGAGAAATTGACATACAGACATCAATTTATTAAAACAAATCCAATTTCAGACAATATCAAACTCATAGAACCTACAATTGTTTCCATGTCCAATTAATTCAAATAAGAAAAATTAAATTAAAGATTCATATTGAATATATTTAATTGAACAATGTGTTGATTGTTCATTGGTAGATTCAGCATTAAATTCAGATATGTGTGCTTGTGCATTCCAATGTATTGTTAAACAAAAACGTTACTTGTGTATATGTATTTTTGTTATATTATTACTGAATGTATTTGTGTGCGTGTATGTGTTAAAAAACAAAGGAGCCCTTAGGTGGCCTAAACTATATTTCTTGTACAGTTACTTGTAATTAAAAACATTTAATCCTAATTTCATTATTGCTTGTGAGAGTACGAAATGCCACCAAAGTTTTTTAATCACTTAAGAATTAAGTAGTTCTTTTTTCTATCAAGTTCTGACTTTGACAAAATGTTCAATAAACTATATTCAATACTAGCTTAAAAGCTACCCTATCGGGCAGCTTTTAATCTGGTATATAGCCTTTAAACAACTGACCCCGAATGGGAAGATCTGCAAACAGATTTCTGACTTGTTTTGGAGAATTTGTTGCAATTGCTTCCTCCAGTGTCATATTCCAATGATGATCAGATTCGTTGCAAGAAAAATCATGTAAAAAAATTGCTGAAAACAATTGCAGTAATGAAAACAGAGGAATCCCAAATTTCAGGATTGCAGGTCCGGATTCAGCCTGGAATGTTTTTAATTTACTCACGGAGTTAGCCGTTAGATTATAAAAATTGTTTACATTATTTACATTTGACGGATATTTGTCCTCATCTTGTTTGTTGTTAACACAACATTTCAGCTGATATACCCTCCAGCCTTCGTCAGGTGTCTTGGGGAAATATTGAACCTGGGTTCTCATTCCTAACGATGTTACTATTATTATATTATTATTATTACTATTATTAATCAGGTCGCTGCCATGAATCGAACTCGGAATCTTGGGGTTAGTAGCCCGCACTCTTAACCACTACGCCATATGCCCGTGGGCAATTATGGAGTGAATTTTAGGGCTTATAAATCTATTATTTTTCTATCCTTCCT
>NC_069004.1:13673988-13677054 GCF_001194135.2 Octopus bimaculoides | reverse complement strand
TATATATATATATATATATATATATATATATATATATATATATGTATATATGTATGTATGTATGTATGCAGAGAGAGAGAGATATAATATCAACGTGACTATGTGACATAAATATTATTTACGTAAATATTTCTTGGTTTCTTCATTTTAACTTATTTCATTTGTCTGCAAAATGGAATGGCAAATGTAGAGCAATTCTATGGATATGATGGAAGCAGTTAACAACCAGACTTTCCCACTGGAGACTTGGCAAATTAAAAGAATCTAAAAGAATCTGTGGTGCAGAAATAATTTCCAGTTTTTTTGGGTGGATGTATAAGACACTGGAAAAAAAAAGATATTGCTGATAGGTGGAGGGGGGAGGGGAAAATTTTTTTTAAAGAGAGAGAAGATTGCTCCTATGTAATAGAATATATATATATATATATATGTAAAACTACTTCAAATTTCTAGCATTTGTTCTGAATATTTATCAATAAAGATGCAAAATGTTCTTGTATTGCTATGGTGTTATGCAGAAACAAAATTGTTGCACCAAAGAAATTTTTCATAATGGTTGAAGGTTTCAAATCTGTTATCCTTGTAGCTTCTATGATTCATGAAAATGATTGCAATTTGGGAAAATGATTAAATTCTAGATTTTTTATGCATGATAGATAGATAGATAGATAGATAGATAGATAGATAGATAGATAGATAAATAAATACATACCTACCTACCTACCTACCTACATACATACATACATACATACATTTATTTCTGACCTCAGAACACTGGGCCTTTTTGAGGAGATGAAAAAAGGCCAAGATACCTGGTGCCTTGTTACACACAAAACAACCTTTCCTTCACAGCAGAGGTGTTAAGGCCACACCCTCTGGTAAAGAGGATTGGTCTGTGAGAGTCCTGTGCTAGTGCCATGTAAAAAGCACTTATGCTGGTGCTACATAACAGCACTTGTACTGGTGCCATGTAAAAAGCATCCAGCACAATCTGTAAAGTGGTTGGTATTAGGAAGGGCATCCAGCCATAGAAACCAAACCAAATCAGACAGGAACCTAGTGTATCTTTCCGGCTTGCCAGCTCTGGTCAAACTGTCCAACACATGTCAGCATGGAACACAAGCATTAAAAGACGATGATGACGACGACGACGACGACGACGATGATGACAACGATGACGATGACGATGATGATGATGACAACGATGGTGATGATCTGTTGAGTTTGGAATGTGCTCTTAGAAGCTCCTATGCTTCTAGTTGTCAGCTACCACCTGTTAATTCCATCTCCCAGGGTAATCCAATAGTATGGTTATAGACATGGAGCATCTTTCAGCTTCGAAGAAATATGAATACAAAAAATTGTTAGGTAATAGACATCTGGCATGCAGATATTATCATTGTTATTAATTATTGTTATTATATATAAGGTGGCAAACTGGCGAAATCATTAGCATGCCAGGCAAAATGCTTAGTGGTATTTCATCTGTGTTCACATTTTGAGTTCAAATTCTACCAAGGTCAACTTTACCTGTCATCCTTTCAGGGTCAATAAAATAAGTACCAGTTGAGTACTGAGGTCAATATAATTGACTTACACCCTCCTTGAGATTGCTGGCCTTGTGCCAAAATTTGAAATCATCATTATTATAATATATAAGGCAGTGAGCAGGGAGAATCATTAACATGCTGGGTAAAATGCTTAGCAACATTTTGTTTGTCTTAATGTTATGAGTTCAACTTCCACTGTGGTTGACTTCACTTTTCATCCTCTCGGAGTCAATAAAATAAGTCCAGCACTGGGGTTGATATAATTGATCATTCCCTCTCCTGAACTTGCAGGCCTTGTATCAAAATTTAAAATAACTATTATATACAGTATTTACATTTGACGGATATATATCCTCATATATACAATAGGAGTGGCTGTGTGGTAAGTAGCTTGCTTGCCAACCACATGGTTCTGGGTTCAGTCCTACTGCGTGGCATCTTGGGCAAGTGTCTTCTACTATAGCCTCGGGCCGACCAAAGCCTTGTGAGTGGATTTGGTAGACGGAAACTGAAAGAAGCCCGTTGTATATATGTGTGTATATATATATATGTGTCTGTGTTTGTCCCCTTAGCATTGCTTGATAACCGATGCTGGTGTATTTATGTCCCCGTCACTTAGCGGTTCGGCAAAAGCGACTGATAGAATAAGTACTAGGCTTACAAAGAATAAGTCTCGGGGTCGATATGCTCGACTAAAGGTGGTGCTCCAGCATGGCCGCAGTCAAATGACTGAAACAAGTAAAAGAAAAGAAAATATATATATATATATATATATATATATATACACATACATATACATATATACACGTATGGTAATGCAAACAGGAAAATAGAACTCAAAATATGAGTATATGTATATTTATATTTTGTGCCAATGAACGAGACTCTCAGCCCTTGAGTCACTCTGTTGTTCCTGCTAAGTATTAAATAATAATAAAAAAATACATATATGACATGAATGTGTCTTTGCGTTTGTCCTCCAGCACCGCCAGGCAGCCGGTGTTGGTTTGTTTAGGTCCCCGTAACGCAGCGGTTCGGCAAAAAGAACCGATAGAACAAGTACCTGGCTTCAAAAAGGGAAGAAAAAAATAGTGCTGGTGTTAATTCGTTAAACTAAAAACTCTTGGAGCGTGACCGTCGTCCAATGACTGTGAAACAAATAAAATACACACACACATAAAGACACACGCACACATATTTGCCTTTTTAACGTATTCTTATCCATGCATATATATATATATATATATGTGTGCATATGTGTGTGTGCATATATATGTATGTATGTGTATATATATGTATATGTGTGTCTATATCTACCTATCTATCTATATATATATATTATTAAAAAAATGGCAAAAAATCATATATTAATTAATATCGATATATATATATATATAGACATACACATATATGTATGTAGAGGGGTAGAGGGAGAGACAGAAAGAAAAGGATTTTATTAGGGAAAAAGAACTCAATATCTATATATGTGAGTGTGTGCATATATATATATATATAT
>NC_069004.1:13671919-13673793 GCF_001194135.2 Octopus bimaculoides | reverse complement strand
AACCAATAGCTTGCAGCGATGTAGGTCACGGGACTGAGGTGGCTTTCCCCCAGCAGAGAGAGAGAGCGAAGGAAAGACAGACGACGGAAACGGTTATTCCCCCCCCTCATTCGGTCTGTGGTGGATGTGGGTAAAAAAAAATATACCTATTACCAACAAACACAACAGAACCGAGGGAAGGATATTTAAAAAAAAAGATATGGTCAAATTCAGGCGGATTTCATCTTGATGATGCTCGTAATTTAACCATCGGATGGCTGAAGAAAGACAGGGTGAGGGGAACGATTGTTGAGGAAGGATAATGGAATTAAAGCTTCATAGCCCGGCTGGAGCGGAGGCTGCCGTTTATACGTGGCCTCTTGCCTCGACGGTGAGTTACTTACCACATTAATATGTATAGAGATATATGTTTGTGTGTCTTTATATAAAAATAGACACAAACACAAAGATGCAGGCACAAATACAAACATGCTTTCATATATATATATATGGTTGTGTCTTGTGTCTTCCCGTTAGCCCATTTGTCTGTCTATCTATCTGAATGTATGTATGTTTCTTAATTCAGTTCCTTATTGGACTAACGTTCTAATTATGTACCTAACACCCCGCTCCATCTATGCATTTGTGTATGTGTATATATATATTCAAACCATCTATGCATGTGTGTATGTGTATATACATTTATATATATATATGTGTGTATGTATGTATATAGTTGTGTGTGTGTTTTTCTTCCCGTTAACTAAGCCATTATCTATATATAAATATGTTTAGTTCCTCGTTGGACGGATGTTATTTACCCTATATTCATCTCCCTCTCATTCAGATCTATCTATCTATCTATCTATCTATCTATCTATCTATCCATATCTGTCTATCTATCCACTCATATATGAGATGAAGGTGTGTGTGTGTGTGTATATACCTGGAATTCTATTGTCTATGGAGATATGTGCGAATCTGTTTGTGTTTGGTATAGTTTATATGTGGGTATGAAAGTATCGCATTGATCTATCTATCTATCTATCACTGTGGCGATGCTCCAGCATGGCCATAGACTAATGGCCGAAACAATACACACACACACACACACACATTTAAACACATACACATGCTTGTGTATGTGTGAGTACGTGTTTTATCAATGTACAAAATATATTCATATGAAAGCATCTATGTGTGTGTGTGTGTGTGTGTGTGTGTATATATATATATATATACATATATCATTGTGTATATGTATTCATACGTGTAAATATATAAATGTACTTAAGATAAGTATATATATATATATATGTATCTATACATGTGTGTGCGTTTAAAAGTATTTATACATGTGTACGCGTATATAATGAATTATACAAATGTGAATATATGTATTTATACACACGAACTCTCATAAAGAATCTCGCAAACCATATCCAAAACGAAATATATATATATGTATTTACATTTGTGTATGTTTATATATAGCTAAATGTATGTAGTTTGTGTCTATATATATAATCTGCGTATGCATGCGATATATATATATATATATATATAAAATGTTGCATGCGAGTTATATTTACACACGTGTATATATGCTACTTATGTATGTGTATGTTTATCCTCATATATCTATGTATGTAAATGCGGTTTCTGTATGTATGTATCTATCTATCTATCTATCTATCTATCTATTTATCTATCTATCTATCTCTATATATATATATAGTGTGTGTTTACGTATATATGAATATACGTTGATATATATATTTGTGCATGTGTATATTTGCACACACACACACATCATCATTTAACGTCTGTCACACATGCTGGCATGGGTTTGACAGAAACTGGCAAGCTGGAGAGGTGCACTAGGCACGTATATA
>NC_069004.1:13666860-13671389 GCF_001194135.2 Octopus bimaculoides | reverse complement strand
CCCCCCAGTACACACATATGCATGCACACACACAACACATATAGCGAGCTTCTGAACTGTTCCAGTTTAGCAAATTCTTTCACAAAGCATTTGAGTGTCCATAGCTATATCAGAAGACAAACCTGTGCAGTGAGGTCCAGTGTGAAAGTATGTAGCCTACATTGCAATCCACAGCAGCTGTGTGGTTAAGAAGCTTGCTTCCACTCCATTGTAGTCTCAGATTTGGTCTCCCTGAGCCTCACCTTGGGTAAGTGCCTTCAACTATAACTCCAGACTGACCAAAGTATTGGGAGTGGATTTGGCAGATGGAAATTGAAAGAAACCTGTTGTATGTGTACTTGTGTATACTCTTGTCTTTGACAGCATGGTTGTTAACGAGTATCACTCATATAAATGATGCTGTGCATTTCCAGTCTACCATGAAAAATATGTCTAACCATGTGGAAATATTACCTTGCTCAGAAATAGGTGAAGGTTGAAGACAGAGGAAGAGCATCCAGCCATAGAAAATCTGCCATGACAAATTCAGTCTGACCCATGCAAGCATAGAAAAGTGGAAGTTAAGTGAATGAATGATGACTTAGTTCATCATCATCGTCATTTCAATATCCACTTTTTCATGCTTGCAGAGGGGTTAGACAGAATTCATTGAGATACACATCCTTAGTTTGATACCTTTCATGTAGCACACCCTCAGCTGTTTCTAAGCAAAGTCATATTTCCTCATGGCTAGACATGCTCTCAAAGTAACATTGGAAACAGACAATATTGCTTCTATGAGGGTCATTCTCCTTTACAACAGTGATATGATGCAGACCGAGGCAAGGAAATGCAAATACACAAACACATAAGTTCCTTTCAGTTTCTGTCTATTATATCCACTCACAAGGCTTTGGTTGTCTTTGGTCTACAACAGAAGGTACTTAACCATGGTGACTCACAATGGGATTGAATCTTAAACTATATATATGCACAGGATGGCTGTAAAGATAAGAAGTTTGCTTCCTAACCATATGGTTTAGGGACCAATCTCATAGCGATTTTAGTAAGAATTTTACTTGTTTTTAACATATTTTTCTCGTTTGTCCAAATTCATGTCACTAGGCCAGACTGAGTTATTTCTCTTAGCTTGATTCTGTTTTACATAAGTACATGTGTGTGCGTGTGTACACACATACACCCCTCAAAAGTTTTGCCATTGGCTGTTCATGACTGTCCACTCAACCCAACATGTTGAGGTCTGTATCAGATAATGATTGCACTATGTAAAATATATTTGTATATACTTTGCAACACTTATATATATATATATATATATATATATATATATATATATATATATGCACTGTGTATATAGGTTGTTTTTTGTACTGTTTTAATATTCACTTTTCCATTCTTGCTTTGATCAGATGGAATTTGTTGAAGCAGATTTTCTATGGATAGATGCCCGTTTCTACCAACAGCTGCCAGTTTCTAAGCAAGATGATATTTCCTAAGAGTCTGAGATGTTATTTTTGTGGACGATTGAAAATAAATGACACTGATTGTAAAGTGACGTTTGTTTACAACTGTTGTGCATTGTCAATCCGCTTTCATGCTTGCATGGGTCAGCGAGAGTTTATTGAGGCAGATGTTCTGTGGTTGGATGCCCTTCCGGTTGCCAACCCATACCTGTTTCCAAGCAAGGTTATATCTCTCTATGGCTACATCTGTTTTTGCAGAATACTGAAACTGAAAACTGAATGACACTCATTTACAGCAATCACAGTCAACCCCACCCCTCCACGTATAAAAGGCCTCTTTCAGTTTCCATCTACCAAATCCACTCTCAAGGCTTTGGTCAGCCTGGGACTTGCCCAAGGTATCACACAGTGGCCCTAAACCTGGAAGGAAAATTTGTTAACCTCTCAGCCATGCCTGCTCCTATACATACATACATACATACATACATGTGATGGGCTTTCAGTTTCCATCTATCAAACCACATTCAAGGCTTTGGTCAGCTCAGGGTTATAGTACAAGATACTTTTTCTAATGCTAGGTACATTTCCTGTTGTGAGCCCTTACATGTTTACAAGTTTTGCAATATTTCTCCATAACTGGACATTGTTTTCACATAGGATTAGAAACAAACAATTGTTTGTGTAGTGTTACACTCACAACTATTGTGCAATGTCCGAAGACACATACACACATATATATTACAGGTTTCTTTCAGTTTTTGTCTACCAAATCTACTTACAAGGCTTTGGTTGGTCCAGGGGCTATAGTAAAAGATACTTGCTGTAGTATAACATCTTAAAGATGACATAACTATAACATAACCAGTCCAAATGTTGTCAACGTGAAGATCACAAAAATAAATACCTATGCCCACACATACATCTGTGCGTGTGCGTGTGTTTCTATATATATATAATACACAACTGGTATCTATGTTGTTTGTGTTTATCATTATCAATTACAAGACATTGGTCTGCCCAAGACTAATGTAAAAGGTTCTTGCCCACATCCCAAGTGTGTGTGTGTGCTTCTCTCATCATCTTGATATCAAGTGATAGTTGTGTCACCATCATCTAAACGGTGATCTTTGTTTCCAGTGTTCCAAAACATTTGGTCATGGGTGAATATTATTGAATATTACCTTACATGGAAAGAGGTGAGGGTTGGCGACAGGTAGGGAATCTGGCCATAGAAAATCCATCCAACAATTCCATCTGACCAATGCCAGCATAGAAATGCTGCTGTTGGTGATATGTATGTATTTATACATATGTATATATAATTACATTTATACATTTATTTGTTTTACATCATTTTTATTGTTGAGCTGGATGCCCTTCTTTATATGTTTTACAAGTAGGAGATCTCTTTCTGCAGATATGACGTGTTAAGAAGGGAGCTAACAATGATACCTTCCATCAAAGTGGGCAAGATATACACCAACTTGTACACATATATACATGCAAATATGCACATATGCATATAAGATGATCCTTCAGTTTCCATCTACAAAATCCACTCACAAGTCTTTGGTCGGCTTATTGCTATAGCCAAAGACATTTGCTGCGAAGTTGGATTGAACACTGAACCATGTGGTTGGGAGCAAACTTATTCATGCCACTGTTTATAAACATTTGTATAAACCAGTATGTCTTTCTGCATTTTCGTGCAGCTGAAGATTGCTCTTCATATTGCATTTAATGTAATGCTCGCATTACTTAAATAAATTGGAGTAGCATGAAATGTGCGTACTGCAATCGCCTTTGAAATCCGTGTTGCTTATTTTTTGATTTTGATCACCTATCCTTTTGGGATACGATATTCGGGTGCCTACGCATAAGTACCATATTCAACCTTGAATCTATATCTAAGCCGTCTATATATATGTATATATATATATATATATGCACATCAATTACACTCTTGGAGAGGCTGGCATTCAGAAGAACATCCAGATGTAGAAACCATACCAAATCAGATTGGAACCTGGTGCAGCTCTCCAGCTTACCAGTTTCAGTCAAACCGTCTAACCCATGCCAGCATGGAAAGCAGATGCTAAATGATGATGATGACATTACATCATCATCATTTAATGTCCATTTTCCAGGTTGGCATGGCTCAGACAATCTGACAGGAACTGGTAAGTCAGAAGATTGTGCCAAGCCCTGATGTCTGCTTTGGGATGGTTTCTACAGCTTGGTGCCCTTCCCAATGCCGACCACTTTACAGAGTTTATTGGGTGCATTTTATGTGGCACCAGTAACATGCAGGACAGGATGCCTCAACTGGGGAGAGGGTAGTATTGAGGGACAGAGAAAGTGTCTTGTATTAGAAGAGAGGCATAGCTACTTGAGATAGAGGCAGGAGAGAAGATGGTGAAGATATGATGGATGGGGGAGGTGTGGGGTCAGTTTCCCCGCCTCCCACCCCAAAACATTCTCAAGTTACAGGGAGGTGTATATAGATGAGTGAAGCAGGGATTGGAGAGCATGAGTGGGTGGATGAGTTCAAGAGATCGCAAAAAGGTGAGTGGGGGTCAGTTGTAATGATTGGGTACTGGCCTAGAGAGGGGTGAGTGGTTATATTAAGGTATGTTGGGAATGAATTTAACAGGGACATATTGTGTACAGGTAGGTACAGTGAGCGAGAGTGGAGTAGAGTGGGGAGGGGGCTCATGGAGATGGATTTTACTGTTCATGGTCCCTCTCCCATACATATGTATATATGTATATATACATGTGTATATGTATACATACCTGTGTTAGTGTGTGAATGTATATGAATCTATAATTTTTTTTCTATAGGCAGATGAAAAAAATAATACAAAAATATATACTCGTATTCTGTTTTTCTATCAAGCCTATATGCATTTTAGTATATGAATATATATATTTGTGTGTGTGTGTGTATATATATATATCGTATACGAGAAAGTAGCCATTATACTATATATATATATATATATATATATATGTATATATATATGTATATATATATGTATATATATATATATATATGTATATATA
>NC_069004.1:13660904-13665934 GCF_001194135.2 Octopus bimaculoides | reverse complement strand
TATATATATATATATATATATATATATATATATATATATATATATATGTGTGTGTGTGTGTGTGGAAATACATAAGTACATGCACACATGCACACACACATATACACGTGTGCTTAATGTTAGTGGGTGTGAAGGTGATGCGCGCGCCCGTGCATGCATGTGTGTGTGTGTGTGTATGTATTTATAATGTATATTTAAATACACATTATGTTGAATGCACGTAGTTTCTGTGAGAACAGATACGGATAATTCTACTGGAAATTAGGAATAGTACAGAAATTACACACACACACACACACACACACACACGTCCTCTTGGTTACGTGCATACATAATTGCGTACGTGATGCGTGTATGCACGTATAAAATGTTTGGATTGATCGACTCAGATATTAGGTATTAATTACTATGGCAATGTATGTATCTGTGTGTGTGTGTGTGTTTGCAAGATAATCCGGTTGTGTGTATATAATATTATCTACGTGTAGCAAGTGCAGTTTCTGCACATCCCTGTATACGCCCGTATCTTAAATGTATGTATAAACGCTATGCGTTTGTGAGTGGGTGTGTATACACACAGTATGCATAGCGTCTGTGCATACTTATGTACGATAGAAGCGTGTGTGTGTGTGTGGCAAATAATCAATAAAGCTGAAAAATTGAGGAATACTATGTTGTTACCCTATTTTAGCGTTGGATATTTTGTGACCAGTTCGTGCATGCGAGCAGTGTATGTGCGTGTTTTATATGTGTATATATATATATATATATATATATATATATATACACATACATACATATATATATATAATTATGTGTATTTCTTCTGTTTTCTCCAATCCTTAAATTCTTATATATATATATATATATATGTGTGTGTTTGTATATATATATATATATATATATATATGTATGTTTGTGTGTGTGTGTGTATATATATATATATATACATATATATATATGTATGTTTGTGTGTGTGTGTGTGTATATATATATATGTGTGTGTGTAGGCATATATGATGTTTGTGTGTTTATATATATATATATATATATATATGCACGTACGTATATATGCATATACTCATTTATTATTTGTTTTATATATATATGTGTGTGTGTGAGCGCGCGCATTCACGTAGTCAGACTATATTTAGTCCAGTGTACATACAGAAGTATATACTCCTTTGTATGTATGATTCGAATTATACACACATAGATATATATAATTATATACACATTCGTTTACACATTTATTGTATATATCTGTGTGTGCATATATGTGTACGCATGTATACACACACCTATCTATCTATCTATCTTTATGTATGTGTGTATATATATATATGTGTATGTGTTTGTCTGTGTGTGTTAGTTTACATACACAAACTTATATACAAAGACACTAGCACGTCCACATTCGTTGAACATATTTAACTCTTGAAATATGTCTTAGCTACATACACACACGTATATGTACGTTTACACACAGGATATCTTATACTCTCTCTAGTGTTTCTGTTGGTATGTGTGTGTGTGTCTGTGTGTGTGTGTGTATAGACGTGTGATCCATATAAGATGTCTGGTTTCAAAATCGCTGCATGGAAGACTTCTGGGTTTCTTTTTTCTAAAATGGAGGAGTCTAGACAACAGCCTATAATAATAATAATAATAATAATAATAAATTCTCTTTACTCTGCATTAAGGGTGAGATTTGTAAAGGGAAAGCGATGAAATGTAACATTTATACCCTTCCCAAATCTATTAGATTACCCCGAGGGACATGAATAAGCTGCAGCAAGCAGGGAATCGAAACCGGTTTGCAAACTCTACCCGATAGTGATGGCTTATGGTATAAATTATTTAGTCGAAGAGCAACAATAGTATAGAAATGTGTTGGAGGGGGCGGTAATGCCTTCTTTTGGTGTTTAATCCCATGTTAGGATCGGCTAAATAGACCTACAACGAAAAGTATTTCAGATATGGCCATCCTGTCTTTAATCTAGACATTCTATATGTCATACTCTCATCTCATTCAGTCTTAGATGTCAAGCTTGTTTAACAAGGCAGGGTGGTATTTAAAGTTTAATTTGGCTGTGATTTCTAGCAGCTCGACTGACCACATAGAGGCTCTCGCTCTCTTTTGGCTTGTATGTGAATGTAGTACATAACAGTATTTTTTTTATTTGCATCGCCAGTTCCTTAAAATTCCATTAATTATATATATATAATTATATATATATATATATATATATATATATATATTATATATGTGTGTGTGTGTGTGTGTAAAATACATACAGGCGCGCATGCACACATGCACACACACAATAGATCAGTGCTTATTTAGACGACAATATTGCAGCAAAGATTCCCTGTATGCGCACGCACGCACTCTCGCGCGCGCGCATGCATGCTCTACTATGTCCACGCATACACACCAAGCACCTGCATACAAGAGGAAGATGTATATAGTGGCACGCCACACGGAGATGTGTACACAGGCAATACACGAACATATACAGTGGCCTATTACACTCAACCCCGCACAAATATGTATATATATACGGATGTATTGTTGCATTCCACACTCAAGCCAAAACACCTACACACTTGCACGCATTATATGTATGTAGGTGTGTGTGTGTATATATATATATATATATATATATATATATATATATATATATATATATACGTACATACATACATACACATACCAATATTGAGACCGTTTTGAACAAAGGTCTTCCTAGCTGGTCATATTCCACATATATATATATATATATATATATATACACACACACACACACACACACACATATATGTGTGTGTGTGTGTGTATAATGTGTGTGTGTGTGTGTATAATATATGTGTGTATATATATAATATATATATATATACTGTGTGTTAGTGTATAATATATAATTGTATATATACACACGCATGTGTGTGTGTCTATATATATGTGTGTGTTTATGTTTATGTATGTGTGTAGGTTTGTTTTTTTGGTTACAAAACAGAAAAAGTACACAAAATGCATACAAGTAACGTTTATATATTTATTGAAATACTTATTATATTTCATAAACACACACGTATAGTGGCACGCCAATTCCCGTATACACAGGCATCACTCAGCGAGTGACTCCTCTCTCTAGAGATGCTCAAGCTAACCCCCCCCCCCCGTCTGCAACACACTTGTGTAAATTCACCTCTGCAAACGTACACATTGATCTTACACAAACGTACACTACAGACAATGGAGGAGTTTCGTGTGTGTGTGTGTGTGTGTTTGTGTACGTAATGTCTGTCACTAGTGTGTGTTTAACGTCGGTCAATAAACGTCTGCTTTATGTCAATAAAAATGTGTCTGTGTGTGTGTATGTGTCTGTGTGTTTATCAAGTGATATCTATCTGTCTATATATGTTTCTACACATCAATATTTCAGGATGGCAGAGATGGAGCTTTGGAAGTTACAGACACCATTAGGTAAGTCTCAAATACACATAGGCACGCACGCACGCACTAGTGAATCGATCTCTCTTCGACTCGTTCTCACTCTGCCCACCTCCCTCACTCACTCTCTCTAACACCCACTCTCTTTTACTAACCAGATGGCTTTCTCTTTCCCCCCTCTCTCTCTTTCTCTGATACTTATCTTTCACTATTCTCTCTCTCTATGTTCGCCCCTCCCACTCTAGTATTATGCCCAACTCTCATGTCTCCCCTATCTTTCTCAGCTCCTGATTCCTTCATTGTCTTTTTTTTTTTTTTTTTTTTTTTTTTGCTTATCACTTAAACTCTCGGCGTCTGTAGTTCTCAATCTTTCGCTTTCTCCCTCAATTTTTCCCCTTTCTCTCCCTCTTTGAACCTTCATTCTATATTACATTACGTTCGTTCCCACCTCCTCTCTTTCTCTCGTCTTTTTATCTGTCTGCCTATCTAACTCTGTTGCTATCCCTCTCTTACTATGTCACCGTCGCTGTTTAACCCTCTTTCACTTTAACACCATTACTCCCTCCTCCTCCTCCTCTCTCTCTGTCTATACACCCCCACCGCTTATGACTTCCACTATCGCTATTACTGTCTCGATTTCCATCATTCCGCTATCTTATTTCACAAATAACTAACCACACACTCACAACACACCACCAACATTTTAGATAAGTTTTTTTTTATTATTATACTGTCAACCGAGATATAATATAATTTTGTGATTTAATATTTTCAAGAACTGCTTCTCCTGCATCGACATTGAGTCCTAATTTCCTTCCTACGACAGCATGGCTACTATATTTTTTGTTGGTTATTGGATGAGGGTAGGATGATGATGGTAGTTGGATTCCAGATCACCAGTTACATCTTTCTAGGGATTATTTCCATTATCCTCTTTTATTTTCTTCTTGTACACTCTTATATACACGCACAAATATATATGTAAGAGAGATATGTAATAATACACATATGGAAAATACTGGAAGGACTGGTGCTAAACTTTGGCATCAAGTACTACAGGAATGCCCGTACGGATCGCCACTGCATGGTGCCAAAGGTGCCGTCCACTGCATCTCACATAAGAACGAGATACTGCAGCAGCCTCGGTTTCAGAGGACCTCAGCTCTTCAATGCCCTACCAAAACATTTGAGAGACCTGCAAGACATGGATGTGGAGGTCTTCAAGACAAAACTCGACGCTTTCCTCTCCACGATACCAGACAAACCAATGGCTCGAAATGAGACACAGTTTAGGGCAGCGATGTCAAATTCTCTTATACACCAGATGTGCCATCAAAACTCTTGATTAGACTATATCAGGTGCAGAAGAGCCATCCAAGGAACGTGAAGAGAGCAAAGCATAAAGACAGAAAATCACGGTGGTGCTCCAGCATGACCACAACCACTTGGCTGAAACCCATAAATAAATAAATAAATATATATATGTATAGTTCACAGATGAGATCCAGAGATTCTCTGTATAGAAGACAGTAGTGCTCAAAAGATTCAAACTTAGACTCTGATGTCTCGACAG
>NC_069004.1:13653681-13660734 GCF_001194135.2 Octopus bimaculoides | reverse complement strand
ATATAAATATATATAAACATATATATATATATATATATATATAAATATATATAAACATATATATATATATATATACATATATATACATATATATATATATATATATATATATATAAAAATATACGCACACACACACATACATATATGTGTGTGTATTCTTGTATTTGTTTCAGTCATTTGACTGCGGCCATGCTGGAGCACTGCCTTGGAGTGTTTTTGGCGTACAGTTCGATCTCAGGACTTATTTTTAAGCCTAGTACTTATTCTATGGGTTACTTTGTTGAATCGCTAAGTTACGGGGATGTAAACACACCAACACCAGTTGTCTAGCGACGACGGGGGACAAACGCAAAGACATATACACATACATACATACATACATACATACATACACACACACGATGGGCTTCTTTCAGTTTCCGTCTACCAAATCCACTCAAGGCTTTGGTTGGTCCAAGGTTATAGCAGAAGACACATGCACAAGATGACACAGTGGGAATGAACCTGCAACCATGTGGTTGGGAAGCAAGTTTCTTACCACACAGCCATGCCTGCATATATATATATATATATATATACACACACACATACACACACACACACACATATATCCACAGTGATGCTCCAGCATGAATGCAGTCACATGGCTGAAACGAATAGAAGAATATATATACACATATATATTTGTGTGTATGTATGTGTGTATATATATATATATATATATATATATATATATATATAAAAATGTATGTGCATGTGTCATTGTCTTGGCATAAGCATGGTAGTTGTGAATGAATCTTACTGTCACATAGTGTCATTCATTTCCTGTGTTCTGCAAACACATTCCTGGTCATGAGGAAATATGTTGCTTGGTGACAAGTTGATACAGGAAGGACATCTGGATATAGAAAATCTGCCTCAAATAAATTTCATCTCACCCATGCTAGCATTATAAAGTAGACGTAAAATGATGACTGATATGTTTGTGTGTACTATCTGCTGTCTTAAATAATGGTTTTCTTTCTGATTAGAATTTTAGTGTGTATGTATCAAGCACATGGCATGAGTGAGTATTCAGAAGGTATTAAATAAATTGTCCAAGGGCATTTTCCCTAAGAGACCCTCACTATTCAATGGTGCATCCTTAGATTTAGAAATACAGTTTTCTTGAAGTCTGACTAACATGCCCATCCCCAAAGGGATGTGCTGGACAGCACTGCCCCCTCACTATTCAGTGGTGCCCCCTCAGATTTAGAGAATACAGTTTGCAAAAATCTTCCTTCAATACAAATTAGTTTCCACACAGAATATTCTGAAGTACCCCCAGGTACCAAAGTCTGGCAATGGCCTGCACACACACACACATGCATGTCTATGTATGTATGTGTGCAGGAAGTGGGATACTGAGGGAGTCTAAGATACATTACGTGAAATGCTACAGGCTGTTGATGAAGAAGGTATGTGCTCCTTCTAGTGTTTTTTGCAATCAGATATGTCAAACTAAAGCAATAGCTGACCTATTTGGATATGGTCTGTGTCCTTCAACATTCCATGAAAGGATGATGCTCAGGAGTGGAAACACAACTGGAAAGTCACCCTCTTCTGCCATGCCAACAAGATCCTGCTCTGCTTCATTTTGCAACCAAGTCAAACTATTTAGATAAACTGCAATACCAAAGAAGCTGGATTTTGAAAGGGGTGAGGAGTGCACAATTAGTTAGCGAATCTCTGTTGGTATCAACATTGTGCCAATCAACACTGAATTGATTTGTAGCCTGAATATGTTAATGACACCACCTACTTGTGAAAAGTGAAGGGTTCTTTTGCTCTGTGTAAATTACTCCAGTGAAACAGCCAGTCTATGCGTGAACATTACTAGCCAAGATGACTAAGGTAATAGTAATGGGGTCTAATGAGCACACTGTGGTTTTGAGTCAATGGCTAGGTAATTGAGCTGGTTGAAAAACTCAAATAAATGGTGTCTCTGTCACAGCAACAAAGAAATCTGTCACAGGCTGGGTGTGGACTGCTCAGTGATGAGCAACCTGATCTAAGTGTAGAAAGATCACAGTGTGTCCCACAGTATGAAGTTGTGGCTGGTGAAATCACTGGTCTTCTCAGTAGCTCCGTGTGGCTAAATGTTGAGCAACAGCTGCAATTTGTATTATTGATGCTGCATCTGTAAATTCTGCATACACCATGCAAGACTAGTGCATGTGTTCTAGACCATGTGGACTAGTGGTTCTTAGCTGGGGTCCATATGACCCTTGGAGGTTCATATAAGATTGGTTGGTGGGGGACACATAAGGAAAATAGTAAATAGGGTCCACAGTATTATTCTAAGGGTCCATGAAAAAAATTTTGCTTTAGATGTATTTATTGTAAGAAACAGGTTGCTTCTTCAAATGTTTTACATAGTTCAATGTACACAAATGAATGTGATGAACAAAATAGGAATTTTTAAAGAAGTATCTATGAAATTAAAATTTTAAAACATAGAATGGTTATAGGGGTCCACCAGTACAAAATAGTAACCAAAGGGGTCCATAGATACAAAATGGTTGAGAACCACTGATGTAGATAATTGTCCTAGTTGGCTAAACACTGAGCAAATGGAAACTGACATACATTAGCCATATTTGCAGCCAGCTAATTTGAGAGTCTTAAGTGACTCATTATGCTTGGTACTACTCTGGACAAGCATTATTAGCCTGAGAAACCAATATTCTTAAGAACTTGGGGAATTATTTTGGCAGTATTTGCTGCTTCTCTTGACATATGAATGGTGTGCAGATTATGAGATCATTTGAATTTACCAAACCACTTGCTAATAGCTGTGAATATGATAGGTTTCTTTCATTTTTCCTTCTACTTTTCTTCATAAGATATTGGTTGACCTTGGGCTGTAGTGAAATGCCTAGTGTTATTCCATAACGTGTGTTTAAAAAATTGAACCTTGAAAGCGCTTACACACAATACAAACTTCATTCCATCTGGGCTGTGTCATTGTTTTTCTAAGATTTTCTTAAAAGTTAGTATATCTTTATATAAATATATATTGTGAAACTGAAAGACATTGGAAATTATGATTGCCTAATATTAAAATCATAATCATTTACAGTTATACATTGAATTTCATGAGTTATCATTTTTGCAATGAGTTGAAAAATCATTAATGTTTTTCCATTGAAATATCAATATTAATAGTTTTAGCCTAGGTCGGCATTGCCTACCTTAACACACATCCTTGGTGTGTGTGAGTATGTGTATGTATATGTGTATACCTGTGTATGTGTTCGGAGTAAATATTTATATATATTCATTCATTCAATCAATCATTAACTTTTACACCTCTTTTTCCATGCTAGTATGGGTTTGACAAATATGTTATTGAAGACATTATTGTACCACTGGATGCTATTCCTGTTGCTAACCCTTCACTGATTTTCAAGTAAGGTATCTCTTATTCCACACAAAGGCACAGTGCCAGTGGATAATTTATTGAGAGGAAATTACAACATTGTTTGTAGCTCAGCTATTTTCAGATGAGCACAAATGTAAACAAATGCTTGTATGCAGGCACATGTAGCTGTAAGATTAGGAGGTCCAGGCATAGCTGTATGGTTACCAATGTGCTTTTCCTAACTATGTGATTTCAGAGTCAGTCCTACAACATACTGAATCTTTGGCAGGTGTTTTCTACAATGATCCAGAGCTGACCAAAGACTTGTGACTGGATCTGGTAGATGGAGAATGAAACCTGTTAACATGTCTGTGTTTGGAATTGTCTCTGCACAGGGACCACCTGGATTCCTGCCTTTGCCGTGAACAGGAATTAATCTTTTCTCTTTGTTCTTTTGTACCATATGGGCTCAACTCACTACCTCTCTTCATCTGACACCAACCCCACACAGATTCCCACATACCTCCCACATTCAATTGCCCCATCCTCCACCTACACACCTGCATACTGCTTACCTTAGTACTCTCACCACAAACACACCACTATACAAACACCCATGCACACTGTTCAACTTATTACCAACTTCACACACCATTACACACACACACACACACACACACTCACAAACCCCTTCCCATTACACACATTAGCACCAATCACTTCTCAGCACCCACACCACACACCACTATCTACACACCCATACACAATCTTCAATAGTGTCATCACACATACTACTATATGAGCAGCCACACACACACTCTTTAACTCAGAAAGTGCTTACAATATGAAAATTTCATTCCAAAATGTTTGTGTCATTCTGTTTTATTAAGAATATTTTTTAAATAAGTAATAACTTTTAAGAAAATTTTTTGCTAAATACTGTGACTGTATCAAGTATCTTTTGCAAAAACTTTTATTCATATATATATATATAACTGTCTAACAATGCTAGACAAATATTCTGAGAGTAAAACTGTAGAATACATTAAGTATAGTGTCGTGAGTGCATGTGATGTTTATCCCAGATCAGCTTTGATTGAGTAGAATTATTACCAAAAGTATTCCTGCTGTGATCATCCAGTATATTTAGAATTATGTTACATAATACATTCTTCATTTTTTTTGAGATAGTAGAGTGTGAGGTGAGGAAATTTGTCTGGTATTTCTAGTAGGGCAAGAATCCGGTGTCCCTGTAAATGGCCCCTTTTGATTCACTTAGGTTTAAGGATGTATTTGATTTCATGTCAGTCAACGAAGTACTAATAAATGTGCTGGCATAGCTGTGTGGTTGAGTTCACTTCTCAACACTATGATTTCAGGTTCAGTTCCACTATGCAGCACTTTGGGCCTTTCACTACAGCCCAAGGCCAACCAATATTTCTGCACAGGGGCCACCTGGGCTCCTGCCTTTGCCGTGAACAGGAATGAATCTTCTCTCTTTGTTCCTTTGTACCATATGGACTCAACTCACTACCTCTCTTCATCTGGCACCAACCCCACCTTGAACTCATTACTCACTTCACACGCCATTACACCCACACATCCACAAACTCCTTCCCGCTCCACACACTAGCACCGACCACTTCTCAGCACCCACACCACACACCATTATCCACACACTCACACAATCTTCAATGGCATCACCACACACACCACTATATGAGCAGCGACATTTAACTCAGTACACACACCACACACCACCATGTACACTCTCACAAGCACATAATACCTGAACACAGACAATATATACACACACACATCCAACACGCATAAACACACACAACATGCATAGATGAAGATAACTTTCGCCTACAAACATACACTATTCACATGCACACTTTGGTCATACACACACACACACACATACTACCTGAGCAAGCACACATCAGCTGCTACACACAATACACACACACTCACTCGCTCCCATTCATACATACTCACACACACCATTCTCTCAAACGCACACATTTGTGTACCTTAGTTCATTGGGGTCACCATTACTGTTATTATTATTATATTATCTCTCTCTTTCATTCAGCCTCTTTTTTTCCAGTCATCTCGCCATGTTGGACCGTTGAACTCTACATATTTTTTCTCTTTCTGTTTTTTTTCATTCTCTCCATTTTTTCCTTGTAATCCTTTCTGCTGAAGGGCATAGGCTTGGAATATAAAAGACTTTTCCATTTCTTCCAAGCGTTAAATTAATACACCTGTTTGTTATTCCTAAACCTGTCTTTGTCTTTTTGTTTTCTGTAAATTTGAACTATATATACATATATATGCACACACATGATTCTACTTAGCGATATTGGTACCCATAACCAGTTGTTAGAATTCAGTATACTTATATTTTATATTATATGTGTATCTTAATGTGCCCAACTATATATATATATTTAAATGCTTTCTGCAATAAAGAAACACTTTCTTTCAAATGCCTCTGAAGAAACTATAAGATACTGCACTGACACTCTGGGTGCCCAGTTTCTTAGAGCAGAAACAACTGTAAGCCAATGAAAGTGATGATGTAACACCTGTTCTTTTGTCATTCATTCATTAATTAATATATGGATAGGTGCAACCATGGCTGTGTGGTTGCAAAGCATGTTTCCAAACCATGAAGTTTTGGGTTTAGTCTTTATGCATGACATATTAAGCAAGTGTCTTCTATAGCCCTGAGTTGACCAGAGCCTTGTGAATGTATTTTGTAAATGGAAACTGGAAGCCTGTTGTGTGAGTATTGGTGTGCATGTATCTTTGTCCTGACATCATGTGTTGCTTGCAAAGAAGAAACATTGTCATGCAAGCGATGTTGTTTGTTTCCAGTCTTCCATGGAGAAACATGTCTGGCCGTAGGAAATTATCTGGTTTAGAAACAGGTGAAGGTTGTTGACAGGAAGGGCATCCAGCTGTAGAAAGCCTGCCTCTGCACAATCCATCTGACTTATGCAGCCATGGAAAAGTGGACATGAAATGATGATTTTGATGTGTGTGAGTATGTATGTTTGTTTACATCTATCTGCACTTATTCAAAAGACACAACATTCATGTGGTATTCTTTCTCTTGTCAATGTTTGCTGTTTGCTTTGTGCCTTTGACCTCTTACTTGAAAAACAGGTAATGTTAGTGTCAGGATGGACATCCTGCTGTAAAACAGTGTTCACTAATATATTCATCTAACTCATGCTAGTATGGAAAAAAGGACATAAAACTTGAAGAACTACATTATACATGCGCATGCATGTACACACACACACGCACACACACACACAGAGCAATCTCTTTCATTTTCTACTTATCAAATGGCATTGGTCAGCCTAGGGCTTATAATAGAAAAAACACTTCCACAAGGTTTCTTGCATTAGGCCTGCCCCCCACCACCAACCATGTGGTTGCAAAGCAAACTTCTTTACAACACAGCTAAGCTATGCCTGCACCTATATATATATATGTTAATTCTCTAAATGAAGTATTAACAGTAACTGCACGATAAAGTGTAGTATATTGCCACTTAAGTGTGGTTGACCCCTAGGGGTGGATGTTACTGTTGCTTTTAGCCCCGATGTCCTCCTGGGGCTAAAAGCAACAGT
>NC_069004.1:13647063-13651652 GCF_001194135.2 Octopus bimaculoides | reverse complement strand
TATATATATATATATATATATATATATATATATATATATATGTATGTATGTATATATATTGATTGATTAATCGATTGATCTGTTGGTTGGTTGGTTGATTATTTGCTGGACTAAAATCCCTTGGCATTGATCGTTGAGTAGTCATGGTTTTGTTGTTTTGGTAAAAGTTTAGTTGCGCTATCTTATTAATGGTTATAGTAAATAATAGAACATGTAGTTGTGGGAGTAATGATATTTGGTAGTGGTAGTAGTATAAAAATAATCTGTGTATTGTAAAATACATATAAACCTGAGTAAGGTGAAGTGTGTGTGTGTGTGTGTGCGCGCATGGTGACCATGAATAATTGACTGACCACTTAACTATCACTAACTACTACAGTTACTAATACTTGTGATACCAATCACCACTACTGCCATTGAAACTACCACCACCATTTTCTTCTACTGTTACCACAAACTACTAGCACCAGCCCAACTTCAACTGCTGATACTATCTCACTATTTTTTTTTAATTACTTATGTCAACATAACTACTACTACTACTACTACTACTACTACCACCAATACCACTGTTACTACTGCGGCTCCAAGGTTACTATTATAGTTACCCTTGCCCCTTTCCCTTACAACTGTTCTGCCACTCTTTACTACTACTACTGTCACCACAACCACTACTAATGCTACTACCACCATTCCCACTGCTGTTACTACTACACTTACTACTGGTATCACAACTTTTTTTTTTTTAATAGTTACTACTACTACTATTGCTACTATCACCACCACCACCACTTCAACAGTCAGCACAGTCTTATACATTGCACACATTACTTTCAGTTACTACACAGGTTCCTGGCACCAGCGTGTTATTAAACAAATATAAAGGCGACATCTCGTCTATATAATCATGTGTGCACGTGTGTGTGAGTGAGTGTATGTGTATATGTGTGTGTGTGTATATATATACATACACACACACAGACATAGTACATTGTTGAGTACCCATGTACTATGTATATTTTTATATAGATAACAGATATACATGTGCTTTCATGTTACACATATCAACTAATTTAAAGCAGAGATCTTTCATTGAGAGAGTTCTTAATTAAAAATCAATTAGAGCTTTGATGACAATTTGTGTATAATAATGGAAATCCAATTCAAGGAAAGAATCTTGTAATACCGGTTTCAAATTTTGGCACAAGGCCAGCAATTTCGAGGGTAGGGGAAAGCCGATTACATCGACCTCAGCACTCAACTGGTAAATATTTTATTGATGCTGAAAGGATGAAAGACAAGTTGACCTCAGCAGAATGTGAACCTAGAACATAAAGATGGATGAAATACCATTTAACATTTTGCCCAGTATGCTAATGGTTCTGTCAGCTATCTGCCTTAAGGAGTCTTGTAATATCATACTAAACAGAGATGCATGTATATTGCCTTAATCAAGGAGTGTAAGCATATGGTATGGTGTTTGAGAATAAATCTCTTCAGCCAGAGATGAATATGGTCAAATTTGAGTAGCATGGTTATTTTTTATCTATTACTTGTTCCAGTCATTGGACTGTGGCCATGCTGGGGCACTGCCTTGAAGGGTTTAGTCGAACAAATGAACCCCAGTACATATTTTTTAAAACACCTGGTTCTTATTCTATCAGTCTCTTATGACTAATTGCTAAGTTACAGGGTCATAAACAAGCCAACACTGGTTATCCAGCAGTAGGGTGGGGAGACACCACACACACACACATATATAGGTGCGTGGCTTGGTTGTTAGGGTATTTGACTCATAATCATGAGTTTGAGTTCAATTCTCAGTGGCACATTATGTCCTTGAGCAAGACACTTTATTTTATGTTGCTCCAGTCCACTCAGCTGGCAAAGATGAGTTGTACCTGTAATTCAAAGAGGTAACCGTGTCACATTCTGTGTCTTGCTGAATCTCCCCGAGAACTATGTTAAGGGTACTTGTGTCTGTGAAGTACTCAACCACTTGCATGTTAATTTCATGAGCAGGCTGTTTCATTGATTGGATCAATTGGAACCTTTGTCATTGTAATTGCTGGAGTGTCAGTCTCTCTCTATACCTTGGGCTTCTTTCAGTTTCTGTCTGCCAAATCCACTCACAAGGCTTTGGAGCTGTAGTAGAAGTCACTTGCCCAGGCTGTCACTCTGTAGCACAGAAACCTAGAACCATGTGGTTGGGAAGTAAACTTTTTACCACACATCTTGTAGATATATTATACATCCAGTTCATCATGGGTCAGTATATAGCAACAGAACACATGTAGTAGAACAAGGACATAACACAGATGGGCTTAAATCCTGTGTTACTTCAGAACTGCTTGACTGGATTAAATATCCTCCTTCAAGCAATTTCAACTGAGCTGCAGTTCACCATGACCTGCCCAGAGTCTCTTACCCCCAATTAACTTTTGTTAAGTCAAACGCTAAAGGGAACAAAAATTTTTGGTGTTCATTCATTTTTCTGTTTTACCTCTGTTATTCCATGCTGAGATGAGTTGGTTGAATACTTGTTATTGAGGCATTATTTAACAGTCGGGTGCCATTCCTGATAGACACTGACCCCTACATGTTTTTTTAAGAAGGGGATTTTGTTCCAATCTATCTTGAAGACCACAAAGCTGCAGAATCATTTGTTAACACAGAATATCAATATGTTGCCATTTTCTCTTTGCTCAAGCAGTTTCATGTGAAGACACAGAATGTAAGCATTCATTGAGACACGTAACATATATATACATATACGCACATGTACATATATATAAATACACACACACACACACACAGACAACTGGTTCCAATACATTTTCTGTGTAGCAATTCCTCTCACAAGGCATTGGTTGGCCTGAGACTTCAGTAGATGACACTCACCTGAGGTGCTTTCTGTGAGATGGGACTCAAAACTATGTGCTTATGGAGTGAGTGGACAAATGAATTAAACAGGCACATAACACATTTAGTCAGATTTACATGTGTTGTTATCTAAAACAGTTTGATACAGGTCCATGCAACTTAGTTTTGTAGGCTTCTAACAGAAACCCGTCTTGTTGAAGCTTAGATTACTGAATGAAGAAGTGTCAGATGGCTACTGGAAAATGGGCTGCTATTGGTCAAGGCCAGTCACATGGTGTTTTTAGAGATTAGATTGGCAATTCAGCAACATCAGATGCATTAGAAAGGAGAGTTTCTTGAATGACATGGCTGGACAGGAAACTATTATTTATAAATATATGCTCAGGCATTGCTATATAGTTGAAAGGTTCACTTTGCAACCACTTGCTTTTGGGTTTGTGCCTACACAGTGACATCAAGGGCTAGTGTCATCTTTAGTAGCTTCAGCATGACCAATATCTTTTGAGTGAAATTTAGTAAATGGAAATTGTGTGGAAGCCTATGGAACAGGTGTAAGCCTATGGATACAAGTGTAACAGTAGGCGTGTCTACGTTTACGCTGCTTAAATGGCATTTCAATTATATAGAGATCAATAAAATAGTACCAGACAAAATAAGTACTAATATTGATATAATTGAATAAACTTTTATAGGTGGTGTCCCAGCATCAAACTCTCTCATGCACCAAATGTCAATTCCTGAAGTAAAATTGTGTAGCAACACCAAATGGCGGTGCCCCAGCATGGCCACAGCTCATGAGCTGAAACTAGATAAAATGAAAATGAAAAATATACATATATATATATATACTGGAGTAAGCACATGAAATGTGCAACAAGGTGGAAAAAAGAGTACTCAAATACCAGAGGTAGAGTAATATGCTTTATTTAAAAACAGCAGAAATATAACAAAAAAACGTTACTCTGAGTTTCACGTTCCCGTTCAAAACTGTCCAATGAACGGGAACGTGAAACTCAGAGTAACGGTTTTTTTGTTATATTTCTGCTGCTTTTAAATAAAGCATATATATATATATATATATATACTATTTTATTTCCAACATAATGCTTTCCCAAATAAAATTGCATTTTGGTTTTGAAGCTCTGATGACGCTATGGGATGATACATTGATACATAAGGCTCAACTTTGAGTGCATTGCATTTTATAGCAGAAAAAGTTGTAAGCTAATGAAACATGACAATTTCTTATTTCCATGTCATCTATTCAACTACTTATCACTGCTCAGTTCTTTGTTCTGAAGCATTGTTATCTTGAGTTCTAACACCAGATTATTAGTGTTGCTATGCCTAAGTGAATTAATGATGATAATAATAATAATATATATGTGTGTTTGTGTGTGTGTGTGTGTGTGTGTGTGTGTGTATTTACCTTTTAACTTGTTTCAGTTGTTAGACTGCAGCCATGCTGGGGCATTACCGTGAAGAATTTTTATTGAACTAATCAACCCCAGTACTTATTTTTTATTTAAGCCTGGTACTTATTCTGTCAGTCTCTATTGCTGAACCCAGAATCTTGTGGTTGGGAAGCAAACTTCTTCCCCGCCCCCGCATGCACACGCATACACACACACACACACACACACACACACACATATGTATGTGTCTGTGTGTATTTATATGTGTGTGTGGATATATATATATATATA
>NC_069004.1:13643338-13646639 GCF_001194135.2 Octopus bimaculoides | reverse complement strand
GTGCCTACACAGTGACATCAAGGGCTAGTGTCATCTTTAGTAGCTTCAGCATGACCAATATCTTTTGAGTGAAATTTAGTAAATGGAAATTGTGTGGAAGCCTATGGAACAGGTGTAAGCCTATGGATACAAGTGTAACAGTAGGCGTGTCTACGTTTACGCTGCTTAAATGGCATTTCAATTATATAGAGATCAATAAAATAGTACCAGACAAAATAAGTACTAATATTGATATAATTGAATAAACTTTTATAGGTGGTGTCCCAGCATGGTCGTAGTCTATGAAAGCAATAAAAAAAAGGGGCTGTGTGTGTGTGTGTCTTTTGCCAATGTATGTCTGCAAAATCGGTAAACATTGTTGAGAGAACACATTAACTGGTGCTTTCAAGCTAAAAGATTTATATAAAAATATCTTGTATAAAGGTACGAGCATAGCTGTGGGCTGTGTGGTAAGATATTTTCTTCCTAATCACATGGTTCTCAGTTCAGTCCCACTGCATGGCATCTTGGGCAAGTGTCTTAGCCCAAGCCAACCAAATCCTTGTGTGTGGATTTGGTAGATGGAAGCTGATAGGAGCCAGTCATGTATGTGTGTGTGTCTTTCTGTTTGGGTTTGTCCCCACCGCTGCTTGACAACTCTTGTTGGTTTGTTTATGCCTCCTGTCACTTAGCAGTTTGGCAAAAGTGACCAATAGACTAAGTACTGGGCTTTAAAAAATAAGTACCGGAGTTGGTTCATTTGGCTAAAAACCCTTCATGGTGGTGCATGGTCACAGTGCAACAACTGAATGAAATAAAAGATAAAAGATATTTACTGAGTTAATGAAAAGTTTGAAATTTGGGACAAAAAGGGGTCATTGGTTGCCGCTGTTATTCCTTATGCTTACACTCAGCTTACTTGCCATATCACTCACTGGGGCACCTCATCCTTCAACTCATTGTTTTATATCCTGGGGGTGGGGAGTGAACTTCTTAACTATGCAGCCATATTGCATGTGTCCGATAATCCAGGATTCACTAGTTTATTTCCTTTGATATTTGGGACTGATTTGAATGTGGTGGTCATTACTTTGCTTGATGGCCACTTCTATGTCATGGTACAATAAACATGTGACATAAAGACCTAGCACTTTGTCATAAAGCAGTCCACTAAACCTGAATTAGGTTTAACCCTTTAACATTCAGATTACTCTATCAAATGTACTGCTTATTTATTCACATTTTTTAAAACTCCCTTAGTAATGCTTACCTCCATTCTGTCTCCCTTCTCTGTCAACTTTCATCGCCTGACACCCACCGCTTCCTGTATCACCTGAGAGTAGAATAGGCACACACCACACACCCCTCCTTTCTGCACCTTCTCTTCCTTCTTTGTGCTGCTCTCCATTATCAACTCCTTGCTTACCTGCTGTTGCCCTCAGTACCCTCATGTATCTACTGTGACCCCCACTAGCCTCTCTTATATTTTTCTTCAACATTTACTAGTCACCCCATCCTTCCCACGCTTCCAACCCACTTATACCCCACCTCCCCAATGTTCTTCAAGGACATGTCCTGACACACTTTGCCATCATCTCTCTATCACTCTCTTTATGTTACTCTCTAATTCACTCTCCTTTGTTTACCAACTGGGGTATCCATGTATCTACTCTACAGCAAGACATCAACATCTGTCCCTTCTCCACCTTAAATATCTGTACTGGCACAAAACCATATCCCCTCAATATTAACCCCCACTGCCAGTTGAGGGATTTTTGTTTAGCAAAGTGCTTGGTGACCCTGTTGGTGATGGTGCCACATAAAAAGCACTGCTGTTGGTGTCACGTAAAAAGTGCCTTGTACACTTTGTAAAGAGGTTGGCATTAGGGAGGGCATCCAACCCTTATATATGTATATATATATGTATACATATATAAAACAAGAGGCACAGGCATAACTGTCTGAAGCTTACTTGCAAGTGATTACAAACTCCATGCTATTGTATGGCATTTCAAGCAAGTATCTTCTACTATAATGGATTTAGTAGAAGGAAATAGAAAGAAACCTTTTTGTGTGTGTGTTCTCTGTGCTTACATTTGCATTTATCTGAGAATCACGAGCTATTAAAAGCAGTGATATTGTCATTTCTCTTTTCCTCTAAGCATTTGCTGGATGTGCACATTCATAAGCATATGGAATAACTAATACTTTACTTAAAAAAATGAGACAAGGTTTAGCAACAGGAAAAGCATCTGGCTATAAAGCTATGCTTCTATAATATATTCGTCTTTTCCATGCATGCATAGAAAGACGAATGTGTAAAAATGAAGAAACACACTCACACACAACACATTGTTTTGAACATACCAGAGCATATCAACCCTATTTCCAGCTGTGATCATTCCCTTGTGTTTCTTTTTAAATACTCTGTATATTGTACTACATTATCCACTGTCTCATTCCATTTTTAGGATGGAGAGTATGATTTGACTTAGATTTGGCTACTATTTCTAGCAGTTGAACAGTCTCATAGGTGGTCCCTCATTGGCATATATATATTCATAGATTACTTTTATATGTATATATATATATATATATATATATATATGTAAAATATATAGATTGAAGTCAGTGGTACAGCATAAAAGTAACTGTGCTAGTTAACACAACCTTAAATAATACATACATAAGCATGCATATATATATATCCACACACACACATACACACACACACACACATACACACACACACACACACATACACACACACACATACATATATATATATATATATATATATATATATAAACAATATATGAGTATATGCATATATATGTACGTGTATGTATATACGTTCATCTACACGTACATATAGATACATAACTGGGTACATGACGTGAGTATATATATATATATATATATATATATATATATATATATATATCATACAGATGTGTGTATGTGTGTACAGCTGCCAATCTTCCAAATCTAGACAAAGAGACAACACACACCATGTGCTGCAGTGTGGACCAAACAGTCATTACTTCTCCTTTACCTTTCTCTTTCCCTCCTCAAATTTCACTCTATAAGATTACACTGCTCTGCCAATGTCATATATACTTCTCCCACATTTCTTCCCTAACAACAGTCTTCTGAATTTATTATGAATGTAGATATATTCTCCTGTGTGTCTATATATTCATACAAACTACTATATGCATGCTCATGCAGATATACACACACACACAATATCCTGCTCATATATATATATATATATATATATATATATACACACACACACACACACACACACACACACACA
>NC_069004.1:13629100-13642532 GCF_001194135.2 Octopus bimaculoides | reverse complement strand
TTTAAAGGTACAAATCCAGTAGGCGATTCTTTTTAGCAAAGAAAAATAACAACGTCACTGCTTGTACCCCAGCAACTTCAGAGAATTGCAAATAAACACAGAGCAAATTTAGATACAAATGCATGTGTATGTAGGGGGTATGAAACAGGCTTCTTTTGGTTGGACCTGAGCTATTTGTAGAAGATACTAACCCAAGATGCCCCTCAGTGGGGCTGGAGTGGAAACCATGTGGTTGGGAAGTGAACTTTTTTTAACCATGTGTCTATTCATGTGTCTATATATATATATATATATATATATATATATATATACATATATAATATTTAAATTATATACAGTGTGTGTGTGTATACACATACACATCCTTCCATATGTATAGACTCACATATATACACATACAGACATACACACATATGTATACACGAGCTCCTGTGTTTGGGTCTCTCTGCATGAAAACCTGTTGGACAGGCATTTGTAATTCAAAGGTCCTGCCTTGTCGCTGTGTTATGTTGATTCTCCCTAATTATTAGATTAAGGATCCAGTCTATGTGCTTTGGAATACTCAGCCAATTAATGGTGATTGAATGAGCAGGTAATTCATTTGGTCGAGCAACAGCATGCTCATTGTCAGAATTTCTGAGATGAGGAATTGGACAATGTAGTCAGTGGGCATGAGTTAAGTTCCTGGTTCAGTCGAGTAAAATTCACTCTGGTTGAACTGTAACAACACACTGGCAGCATCACAGGTAGTAGAATAACTAATAAGGAGAATATCCCTGATATGACCTATGGAATGAGACCAATCCACCCCCAATGAATGTTACAGGCAGTTTGGTTCCAAATTTTCAGAACATTATTGGAAACCACAAGGCACCTAGAGGAGACCAGAGTGTACAATGGTGAAAATGTTATAACAACCCAAATGTCTGAATATATTTATGTATGACAATGAAGATCCAAATGATGTACATCCTTTATTTTGTTTCAGTCATTAGACTGTGGCTATGCTGGGGCACCACCTTGAACAATTTTAGTTGAACTAATCGACTCTGGTACTTATTTTCTTCTGAAGCCTGGTACTTATTCTATTGGTCACTTTCGCCAAACCACTAAGTTTTAGGAATGTAAATGCATCAACACCAGTTAGTTGTCAAGCAGAAAGACACACACACATATGATGGGCTTCTTTCACTTTCCATTTATCAAATCCATTCATGAGGCTTTGGTCAGCCCAAGGCTTTAGCAGAGGACACTTGCCCAAGGTTTCATGCAGTGGGACTGAACCTGGAACCATGTGGCTCCCTTCTAGTGGAGGGGAACATGAAAGAGAAATTGATGAGTGTGACGAGGATGCGTAGGGGTTTTGGAGAGAAAGGGCTAGTGAGAAAAAGAGAGATGTAACATGTTGTGATGGTGGGACAGAGTAGAAATGAATGTCTTGAAGTGGCAGAAAAGGTGTGGGGTTAGGACATTGAGAAGAAAAGAAGTAGGATCTGTAGGACACTGGGAAAGTGCGGCAAGAGCAGTGAGGGAAATAGAGACCCCCGGGTATAATTGAGGCTGGGAATATAAAGTGTAGCCCATAGCAACCTTGGGCTGACTAAAGTTTTATTCTTTTACTTGTCTCAGTCATTAGACTGCTGCCATGTTGGGGCACCACTTTGATGAATTTTAGTTGAACTAATTAACCTTAATACTTATTTTCTTTTAAAGCCTGGTACTTATTCTATTGGTCTCGTTTGCCAAACTGCTAAGTTACGAGGACATAAACACACCAACACTGGTTGTCAAGTAGTGGCAAGGGGCAAACACAGACACAAAGACACGCACATGCAAACACAGTTTGATCTTGCCTGACTGAACTTCATCCTCTCTTGGACCCCCCCATCTCTCCTTATCCACCTTGTCATCACTCCACCCAGATTACCATTGGAACTTTGCACTATTGGAACTCTATCATCTGGACCTTACTGTACACTTGTTGATACACTCACATCAGGTTTCTTTCAGATTCCATCTACCAAAAATCCACTCATAAGGCTTTGGTCAGTCTGAGGCTATAGTAGACACCTGCCCAAGGTGCCATACAGTAAGAATGAACCTAGAACCATGTGGTTGAGAAGCAAATTCATAATTGAAGGAGCTGTCCATGTTCCATGATTCTGATTCATGTATTAGAAACCATCAGAAGATTAGTTTACTTACTGGCCCTGTAGATAAGGTATAAACTTTCTCCTTATAGATCGCAGGTTCAAACCTGTTTCTGTCATTATTGCTCTGTCTCAGAATACTTGAGCAAACTGCTTTCAATATGGACGTAGAAGTTGTAAAGGAAGGCAACTCTCATAGTAAATATTTTCTGTGGTGTTCTGCAAAATAATTCAAGTATATGCATATAATAAATATGCACCAAGCATTCTTAATAAATAGAATTTTCCTATTTGTGAGAGACAGTAAACAAAAACCTAGTGGCATTCATTAGCGACTTGCAAAGAAATGGGGAGATGGTTTTAATAAATTACAAATTAATATTAAAAATTTAGTTCTCATACTTAGGGAAAATTGGCTTATTCAAATTATTTTTCTTTGCTTAATTTTGTTTATTTTGTTATATTCTGCAATCACATCCCTCTTCCCATTCAAAATAACAATAGCAATGTGTATTCAAATAATGAATGCTTTAGTTGAGTGCTGTTGCACTCTCTATGGTATTTTGTATAAATAAGCACAGAATACTTGTACAATATATGTTATTAAGGCATTATTTTTCAGTTAGATACTCTTCCTGCCACTAACCCTTCGCTGTTTGTTTAAATAAGGGGTTTTCTTAACCACAGAGCCATACTTATTAATTTGGGAAATGATCAAGAATTGAAAGGATTTTAGTAACATGACTTTTCGTTTATTGAAGTTTGAAACATGACTAAACAAATGATTCATAAATATATTTTGATGTAAGGTTTAATTAAAACACTTCAAAAGAATGATTTAGAACCAGAGGCAAAAAAGGGTTAAAATAAATATAAAAAATATATATAATAAATAGAATTAAAATTACAGGAAAACATTAGAAAGAGAAAGACAGAGATAATTTCAATTATCTTCAAAATTAATTTTGAGTTTAGTTGTGAATACAAAAATATATATGTATGTAACTACAATATTAAAAATTGGTGTGAAAATAATTGAGAATTTTCAGATAGTCTTCATTCCAGCAGTTCTGCTCTATCTGTGTTGGCATTTTTCTTTTTGTCTTTTACTCTTACTTCTTCCTGGTTAGTCTTTTCACCACCATTGCCAACACTACTATCGCTATCCCATTAAATCAGTTTTGTCAGTGAACCAATGAGCTCGACATGGTTAATCCACCTGCAAAAAGAACCAGCCAAATCTTCCTGGTGTAGGACAGGACAAGGTCTACTTGCTATAGACTGTAGGTCTGTTCAGTCAGTGTTAACTGAGTGTTTTTCATGGTGGGTGAGAGGTTTTCCTTAGTGTTAGTGGGGGAGCTGTGAGGATTAAAAGTGGGAGGAGCAGACAAATTGCCACATTTAACTCTTGATATCAACTCACCTGAGAACACCTGGTTCTATGATATACACTTTCTCTTTTGAAGTGATCTAAATTATACGCTCACCTCAAAATTTCATGTTAACCCTTTAGCATTCAGATTTCTTTGTCAAATATTTGCTTATGTATTCACATTGTTTTGAATTAATTACACATCTTGTAGTTTCCAGATTTCAATGGTGTGTTCGTATATTTTTAGGATGACATTGTGAGGGAGGTGTGAGAGGTTGGATCTGGTCAGCTTTAACACAAAACAGGTAGAATATTTGGGCTGGATATGGTTGGATTAGATGCTAAAGGGTTAATTTGTATTTCAAGCACCGGCTTAATAATGACAGTTTTTTAAAATTAAATCCTTCATTATTTTCTAAATTACTTGAAACAAAGACAGCATATTCTGTTGTGTCTTGGGAGAATCATTATGCCAATAATAACATACACACAGGTTCAGTCCCATTTCTTTATTGTTAGTCAATGGTGTAATAACTCTCAGACTCAACAAAATTTGTTTCAACACACAAATTCACATCAAGGATCTTGCAAATCCGATACAAAAACAAAGAAAGTGTATTTCAGCAGAAATATGGTAGCACAAGAGTCAAGATGGTTGTAAGCTTTTAAACGTTACACCATGATGAAAGAAGAATGAATGTAGATACAAATTCTACACAGGTGCAGGTGTGACTGTGTGATAAGTAGCTTGCTTCCTAACCACATGGTTCTGGGTTCAGTCCCACTGCATGGCACCTTGGGCAAGTGTTTTCTACTATATCCTCGGGCCGACCAAAGCCTTGTCAGTGGATTTGGTAGATGGAAAGTGAAAGAAACCTGTGTGTTAGTGTTTGTCCCCACTCCACCGCTCAACAGCCGATGTTAGTGTGTTTACGTCTCTGTAACTTAGTGGTTCGGCAAAATAGACGATATAATAAGTACCAAGTTTAAAATACAAAAGTCCTGGGGTTAATTCATTCGATTAAAAATTCTTCAAGATGAAAGATATTTTTATGATTAAATATTATTAGGAATTGCATAAAACAAAATTGTCAAAATGTTTTATGTATTGCAGAAGTTCGTTGCACATAGATTTTAACAAGAAAATCATGTGATATATATAGACCCCTAAAGGTTATACGGACCTCGGTTGAGAACTACTTGTATAGAATTAGGATCAATAGCATGCAAGCTGTGACTCACTTTTTCTCTGTATCTTGACTGCGTTTTCTAGCAAGCATTCTTTTGAGGTGGTAGGATGTATATTTCGGGGGAATTTGGTTGCTATATTCAGCAGGCTGAAAAAAACTATGCAGAAGCTCTCTCAATTCCCTTGATATCTTCGTGAACACGGAAGCACATAAAAATAATGTAGTCTTAGATATACTATGATTAAATAAGAGTGGGTGGTCGTGAGTGAACGTCATTGCTTATGGGTTTGTTTTATAAAGGCTGACTCGGACTAAGTAACAATAACAAGAAGACCACTCTGAGAGCGCAATCTTCCGCCAAGGCAGCACCAGAGTCCTCTCAACGATTAGCCAGAGTTGATTTTTAAAATGAGAATAGCTGAAAACTCGACTGCTCTCACAAATGAGAATACTAAAAATGAACCTGACCGCTCTCAAAAATTAAGTAAAAAAAAGAACAAAAACAAAACAGAAAAATAATCCAGAATCCTTGTCCTGTACCGGATCGATCCCAAAATCTAACCAGTTCATGCCAGTCACAAGGCCAAACATCTCAGAAAGTTTCATCCGAATCCATCCAGCGGTTCTTGAGATATCTTGTCCACGGACCAACAAACAAACACAACTGAAAACAATACCCCCGCCTTCGCTAAGGCGGAGGTAATAATCAGTCTTTTTGTGTGTTGTTTCATTTATTTTTTATGGTGGGATGTAATTTCAGATAGGATTCGGCTGCTATTTCTTGCAGGTGGTGCGACTGCATAGATGCTTCATTGTTATTTCATCTCGCCATGTGTGTGAAGTTTTGTAGTTAGCTGTGTGAGTGCGTGTTTTCTATAATTATGTGTATGTAGCTTTGTAATTCTGTGGAGTTATATAGTTGGTTTTGTGTGTGTGTTTATGTAGTTCTATATGCTGCTAATTTGTTTAGAGACACTGAGGATTGTTTTTAATGTTGTCAGCCTGTTTTGGTTAGAGGGGGAATTTTTTTTCCTATTTTTTCTTTTTTTTTTTCCTTTGGTGGTGCTAGTGGGAGATGACCTACTTTCAATATAGGTATATTTATTTTTATTACCCATTTTGCATAAAGGGACGTAACTAGACATATCGTGGTCGAGAAACAAATTTCTTAAGACTGACTATCTTTAGAAATGTATTTTTCTGCACGGAAATGAAAAAAATTATTACAAGGATTTTTGAATTGATTTAATATTTTTGAGGTAATTTGGGACAAATTATTAACAGGAAATGGGATTGCAATTTTTGAGGTGTAAATAAATACAAATTATATATTTCGCTTTTTACTTGTCTCAGTCGTTGCACTATGGCTCTGCCGAGGCACCTATTTGAAGGGTTTTAGTCGAACGAATCAACCCCTAGCGCTTATTTGTTTTTTAAAGCCCAGTACTTATTCTATTAGTATCTTATGCCGAACCGCTAGGTTACGGTGTATGTAAATAAACCAACACGGACTGTCAATTAGTGGTAGGGGACAAAGGCAAACAGAAACACACACACACGACGGACTTCTTCCTGGTTCTTGGTCAGCCTAAGACTATAGTGGAAGACACTTGCCCAAGGTGCCACTTATTGGGACAGAACCCGGAATTATGTGGTTGAGAAGCAAGCTTCTTACCATATCCACGTAGTAAGAAGTTTGCTTCCCACCCACATGGTTTCAGGTTCAGTCCCACTGCGCGGCACCTTGAGCAAATATCTTATATAGCTCAAGGCTGGACAAAGCCTTGTGAGTGGATTTGATATCTGTTTACCTGTTTGTCTGTCACCAAGTGACAGGGGCATAAACAAACCAACACTGGTTGTTAAGTGGTGGTGGGGGACAAATGCAGACACACACACACACACATGACAGGCTTCTTTCAGCCTCTGTCTGCCAAATCCACTCACAAGGCTTTGGTCAGCCCAAGGCAAAAGTAGAAGACACTTGTCCGAGGTGCCATACAGTGAGTCTGAACCCTGAACTATGCGGTTGGGAAGTAAACTTCTTATCACACTGCCATGCTTGCACCTTTAATATATGCCAAAAGGAAAACATCCTGACCATCTGCAGTTTTGCAGTGATCCTGAAAGTTTGGTTACTGGATTGTGGAGGACTGACTTAAAGTCCTGTTTAATGACAAAATATTCATTAAACCATTTGTGTGTAATGCTTCTTTTATATGTCTTCCTTCAAATTCAAAACAGAATCCTAAGACGTATACTTGCAACATCCATCCATTATGATATAAGGTCGTTTTTGGATAGGGAAGAGCTGAAGTTTAGGTAATTCCTCAAGATATAAGCGTGAACAGAACTCTTAAGATTTACCTGGATGTTCTCCAGCATGGTGGTGTCAGGTTTTCATGCTTTCTGCTATTCTGCAGAATGCATGAGAGTCTGGCTTAAAGCTAACAATGTTATTACTCTACTGGCCAGTATCATCTGACTGGAACCTTACGGAAAATGCATGAAAATTAGGATCATATTGAAAAGAATATTGCAGCTTATAATGCTTCATCGACTTTGGATTTATAAAAGAAAATGCTGCAGGTTTAGACACAAAATAATCCTGAGCAAATGCTAAAATTTCATCAAAAAATACGTGACACCTTTGCTGTTGTTTTGGAAGCAAAGGGGCATTAGTGACTGTACTTTTATAAACTGTTCTCAGATAATCTTGCATATTTTTATTATAAAATGCATTCTTCATTTTCAACTGTGTGTTTTGTTTTTTGTTCTGCTATTTATCACCTGCTCCTCCCTGACCCACTCCTCCCTGACCCACACCTCTTTTCTTTACCGTCCATTGACTGTACCTCCTCTCCTATTTATCATTCACAGCATCGCCTATATCCCTATATTCTCTACCTCTAACTATCTGTGAACTAAGTTCATGCTCTTGTGAACCTTAGCTGATTTTCTCTCCCTATCTTTTCATCTGTTCTTCCTGTCCCATTTACTCTCTTGCACCTTCAGCGTATATCCCCTACCCCCAACACTTATCATCTTCTTCTCTCCTCCAGCTGGGGTAGCTATGTATCTCCTCTACAGCAAGACACCTGTTCCTGTCCCTGTCCCTTTCTCATGCTTTTTGTCTCTCAACACCTGGCAGAAACCATTTCCCTCAGTATTACACACTCCTCAATCAAGGGCTGGTGTCTTGTGAGTTACTTGGTGACCTCATTAGTGTTGATGACATGAAAATGCACCCAAGAATTGCAGTAAAGACTTTAGGAAGGGCTCCCAGCTGTAAAAACCATAACAAAACAGACATTGGAGCTGTCAGCTTCTGTCAAACCATCTAATCCATGCAAGCATAGAATGTTTGCTAATTGATGATGATGGTTATTCAGATTTTCCCCATGACTATTCATTTGGTTGTTATTGTATTATATCCAACCTTCCTCTCAGTTGATTTCTACCTCTCAGTTGATTACTTATACATACAAATGTTAAACATCCAGCAAAGTATAAAAGGATCGGACCATGAAGGATGAGGTGGGTTGCTAGGAACCAGGCAGGACAAAAACAGCACCTATCAAAAGAACAGATGAACTCTCCTGATATAGGGTCAGTGACTGTTGTGAAATCATGCACACGGGTTTGAGAAATACTCAAGGTGGTGAACAGGTATGCTATAAGACCATTTAGGGAATAATGGGTTTCTAGTTCTTGTCATAACATATGTCTTTGAGAAGATTTTGATGTCAAACTTGATGTTTGTCCAGCTTCTCATTGTTCTAACCAATTCTTAGCCGTCAAGATGAGTGCTGTTTTATTTGCAAAGTTAATGCAGTTCAGTGCACACTTACAGTAGTCATGCTTAGAGACTTCATATACATACATATGTACACACACATATGCACATACATACATAGGCACACAAGTTGCATTTCTTGCGTGAATGTAAGGCGTGCAGTGCTTGTATAAAATGTAGAAATAAATGTAAATGGGTTTTAATATCTTTCATTTTTACAAGCGACAGCTGGGAAAGAGGTTTCATGCATGCTGCACATACTCCCACTTCAGTTGAATGGCTTTGATTTTTAAATTTGCATGATGTGGCCTAAGTACTAGGAGTCACTTGTGGTGCATATATGAGTATGTATGTGCATGTGTGTGTGTATATATATATATATATATATATATGCATATATATATATCATCATCATCGTTTAACATCCGCTTTCCATGCTACCATGGGTTGGACGATTTGACTGAGGACTGGTGAAACCGGATGGCAACACCAGGCTCCAATATATATATATATATATATATATATATATATGTGTGTGTGTGTGTGTGTGTGTGTATATGTGTATATATATATGCATGTGTATGTATATATGTATGCATATGTATATATATATATATATATATGTATGTGTATATATATACATATGTATGTGTGTATATACATATATAGATATGTGTATATATAATGTGTATATATATATATGTGTGTATATATATATATATATATATATACATACACACACACACACACATATACACACACATGTTTATGTGCATACACACACACACACATATATACACACACGTTTATGTGCATATATGCATACATATGTGCATATATATATATATATATATATATGTGTGTTTGAATAATGTGTAATTTCAGCTTCCCCTTCGTGTTGATATTAGACTGAAGCAATATTGATTCTACGTTGTGTTCTTCAGTGAATGCAAATATTGTGCAACAGTGTATGTCTGCGACTGATGGTTCAATGGTTGGCACTGTGTTTGTGTCTGTGTGTCTTCCTCCTGCTTCCTCTCCTGCTTCATTGGCTGTTGTAGCAGAATAACAATAGTTCTCTACCTTGCATACCATCCTGCAGACAGACATAGAAGATGGCTGACCAAGGTTTGCACACCAGCTTGGTGGAGAATATGGTATATGTGATTGGGAAGACCACTATCCTGTAATATTAATATATTTGTGACTGATAGTATGATGGTTTAGCCACAGTTACAGACCATTTTAAGATGGTTCAGCTACAGCTGCAAACTGAACTAGTGGTTGAGCCAACAAAATAATTTCTGAGTGGTTGCTTGAATTACTAGAAATAGCAACCAAAATCTCCCTTAAATCATGCTCTTTTGTCTTAAGTATTAGTGAAGTTTAGTAATTATGTATATAATGAGTGAGTATCAAATATCTAATTAGAAGAAATAATAATGTGATTTGGAAAAGACATTAGTGCAATGAGTAATATTTTTTTAATTATTTAGGAACAGGCATGGCTGTGTGATAAGAAGTTTGCTCCCCAACCACATGGTTCTGGGTTCAGTCCCACTGCATTGCACTTTGGGCTAGTGTCTTCTATTATGGCCTTGGGTCAACCAAAGCACTGTGAGTGGATTTCCCCTCACAGCTGCATGCACATCTGTAATGTTTTTCTCAGTTCTACTGGTTGTGGGTCTCTCAGAACGTTCGTTAATATCGACATTTTGCAGCCATCTTAGAAACGTCTGAACCAGTCATACACTTGAGCACGGCTCATACACTCCTCTCCATACACTTTCTGCAACTTTGTGTAGGCCTCTGAGCAGGTATTGTTATGGTAAATACGATGATCACACACTACACACGTTCCTTCCAAGCACTGCTGTAAACAACAGAAGTGAGCTATAATGTTAAAACTTAGTGCACATGCACAGCAGAGTTGGAGGTCAATCTGTGTCAAGTGGCTTTACTCTGCATGCTTTAGCTTCATTACCATAGCAACGGTCCGGATACTTATTGATCAGACCTTGTGTACATGCACATATCAACACAGAAATCTGGTGATAGGTAAGTTTGTTCCAATTGGTTTCCCCTCTCAGAATATTTAACATGGTTTCTGCTCCTGGATGGACTTGCTTCACTTCATCAATATCTTACATAAAACATGAACAACATGTCCACACCATATAATAAATAGTACAGTTGGAGCAGATATTTTTGTCAGGGCCTTCTATTTTGGGGTGTTTCCACTCCCCTTTGTTGTATCACCTAACATTTGTTAAAATAACAGTAATACACTAGGAGATACCTGTATCATACATTACATTACTATCTTTTATCAACTTTTTTCCATCACCTGTTTTTTCCCACCACGTTCTCCATTCTCCTACCTAACATTCCCTGTTGCATTCACAATCAAATCACCTGGTTATTCGACCCCCATCTGTCTGCGTCTACAACCAGTGATTCTTAACCCTTTAGTGTTCAGGTTACTCAGTCAAATGTAATACTTATTGAGTGGCTGTATGGTAAGTAGCTTGCTTACCAACCACATGGTCCCGGGTTCAGTCCCACTGCGTGGCATCTTGGGCAAGTGTCTTCTACTATAGCCTCGGGCTGACCAAAGCCTTGTGAGTGGATTTGGTAGACGGAAACTGAAAGAAGCCTGTCGTATATATGTATGTATATATGTATGTGTGTATGTGTTTGTATGTCTGTGTTTGTCCCCCCAACATCGCTTGACAACCAATGCTGGTGTGTTTATGTCCCCGTAACTTAGCGGTTCGGCAAAAGAGACCGATAGAATAAGTACTAGGCTTCCAAAGAATAAGTCCTGGGGTCGATTTGCTCGACTAAAGGCGGTGCTCCAGCATGGCCACAGTCAAAAGACTGAAACAAGTAAAAGAGTAAAAGAAAAGAGTAGTATCTCATAGCTTTGAGATTTTGATGATGTGATTGCTTATGATTTGAATGGCATTGTCAGACAAGTTGTAAGAGGCCAGATCTGGCCCGTTTAAATATAAAACAGGTAGAACATTTTGGGCCAGATATAGCTAATTTAAATGCTAAAGGGTTAACAGGGGTCTATATAAAATTTTGTTGTTAAAATTTGTCCAATGAATTGGTTATGCTTCTACAATACTCAAAATATTTAAACATTTTTTTTCATACAATTCCTGATAATATTTTATTACAAAAATACAATAGGATGTTTTTAAAACATCGAACGACTATAGGGGTCCAGTAGTGTAAAATAGAAATCAAAGGGGTCCACAGGCAAAAAATGGTTGAGGGCCACTGGTCTATATCATTTATCTTTTACTTGTTTCAGTCATTGGACTGCAGCCATGTACTTACATTTTAAGTTTGGCACTTATTCTTTCGATTTCTGAAGCGAGACTACTAAATTATGGGGATGTAAACAAATAAGTACTGGTTGTCAGGTGGTTGTAGGGGCCAAACACACACACATATAGATACACACACACACATTTATATATGTATCTTTTTGCACATATATGTGTGTGGTGCAGCCATCTGGTTTGCCAGTCCTCAGTCAAATCATCCAACCCATGCCAGCATGGAAAGCGGACTTTAAGCGATGATGATGATGATGATGTATATCCCTTCAGCTTTCAGATTTCCCTGTCAAATGTAATGCTTATTTATTCACAATGTTTTCAATTACTCATGCATTTGTTTTTTAGCTTCAAGGTTTTAATGGTGTGTTTGCATGTTTCTAGAATGATATTGTAGGGTAGGTGTGAGAGTTTGGATCTGGTCAGTTTTAACATAAAACAGGTAGAGTATTTGGGCCAGATACAGCCTGATTAAATGCTAAAGGAATATACAAACTTGACAGGCTTCTTTCAGTTTCTGTCTGCCAAATTCACTCAAGGCTTTGGGGCTATAGTTGAAGACACTTGCCCAAGGTACTACATTTCTCATTGCCTCTACTCATTTTTTAAATTTGTTGTGGAGCATTCTCCATGAATAAATGCATTAATCAGGTAAATTAAGAAATGCCTGCAGAGGTTCAGGTATATCTGAACTCACACACACACCAACACACATCACTGTATTGTCCAGACTATCAGATGTTGTTATGCACCACCAGTCACAGTGCATTTACTTGCATTGTTGTAGCTTTTGAATGATGCCACTCTACTGACTAAGCAGGCTGGCCAACACTCCCCACCACAATAGAGCATCAACCCATTGCAGGGTTATCTATTTACAGCTGAGTGGACTGCGGCAACATGAAATGAAGTGTTTTGCTCAAGAACACAACACACCACCTGTCCGGGAATTGAAACCACGGTCTTGTGATCATGAGTGCAATACCCTAATCACTAGGCCATACACCTCACATACATACATATAAACATACACGCATCGACACAGGTGTATAAACACACACACACATACACTATGCTACCCATAGGCATGCAAATAGGTAAATTGAAGGCAAATGGCATGAGCTGAATAATCATACTTTTACACTATGTATTCAGTGCATTTTTCTTTTGATAGTTAGAATCAAGCCTCCGCATTTGCGTATTTGCATGCGTTTGTGTGTGTGTGTGTGTTTTTCTCTAACCTAACCTGTCTGGTCATGGTGTAAATCTATCCATTCTTCTGTGAATCTACCCAATCTTCTATGCACTTGTATATCCATGTCCATATGTACAGTTTATTGTGTTGTGTGTGTGTGTGCCTGTATGTCTGCACATGCATGCTCCGCTCTTATCTGAGTTGGCATTCTGGTGTTTTGTGATGTGGCTTGTCAGTAGTGACCGTCTGTATCAGGGAATTCATAGCTACATGACTTTTCCCACTTCTCTTGTTCACATGCATGTGCACACACACACACACACACACACACACACACACACACACACACACACACACACACACACACACACACACACAC
>NC_069004.1:13627287-13628278 GCF_001194135.2 Octopus bimaculoides | reverse complement strand
TACAGTTATTTACAAATAATTAAGTTACACACGCATACACTCTCTCTCTTTCTCTTGCACACACATACACTCGCGTATTCTCCGTACATGCTCCTCATGTCCCAGTTTTACTACTGTATCTTCTTAAAAAGACATGGCAGCTTCCTGTAAATTCAACCCTTCTCTCTCTCTCTCTCTCTCTCTCTCTCTCTCTCACTCTCTGTGTTTTACCAATGCTTTTCCCCCCTCCTTTGGCCTTCATCTTTTCCCAGTTTTTCCAGTAGCGTTTTAGGTCAGGGAGGTCAGCCTCCCAGTTGAAGGAGGAGAGGTTGAAAGAAAAGAGAGGGGAATCTGACAGTTTCTATCTTCCTTTGTTTTTGATAGGGTGGACGGATGGGGTGGATGGATGGAAGGAGAAGGTTCTTGTCTTTGTTTGGATTTTTGGTTTGAATTTTCAAGATATAACACACACACACACACATACACGAACAATCATGGGTGTATCATATGTGTGTGTGTGTGTGTGTGTCTGAGCATTCACACATCATGTAATATATCTTATATACAGGATATATATATGTATATATATATATATATATATATATATGTATATATATATACACACACACACACGTGTTTGGTTTTAGGAAACTGTGGAATAAAAACATAAATGTGCCCTTTCACACCTTTGTGTTAGAAGTATGTAGTCTAATGTATGTATATATTGTTGGTAACTAGGATACAAAGACTGGTTCCACAAAATCTTTCTCTGTATGGTTTTGTAATCTAGTTAACACCCCTCCTAAATCCCCTTGATATGCTTATTATATATATACACACACACACACATACATACATATATGCAAATTAAATGGTAGAGTGTGCTCACACATTTTTCTATATATTATATACACATCTAAGTGAAGTCTTGTTGTTAAGTGGAAAAATCTCAATTTCTGTTCTATATGCATGTGTATTATATATATATATATATATATATATATATATATAT
>NC_069004.1:13620581-13626938 GCF_001194135.2 Octopus bimaculoides | reverse complement strand
TTTCTTCTTTATTTATTCCATTAATTATGGAGACTGATCAGTCCAGATTTTCTGTCTATAAAGTTTGTGGTGTCAGTGACCTGTTTTTTCACTTTGGGAAGTTGTACTGTTATAGACATAGGCACAGGGAGGGAGAGATAGGGGAGGTGAGAGAATGCGTTCTGTGTGTGTATATGTGCGTGCGTGTGTGTGTGTGTGTGTGTGTGTGTCCCATTCAGTGGGAAATATAAGGGGAGGTGTTAACTCTCACTGCTATTTTCATATTTCTTCCTTAATTTTTTTTCTTCCCTACAAAGAACATTTTATGTGAGGATATTGAATTGACTTATATGTATAAATACACACACACACGTGTGTGTGTGTGTGTGTGTATACATATACTCACACACACATGTGTGTATGCACACATAAAACACATAATAAATGTATGTGTAAATATGTTATTAATAAGACAAAATTGAATATAACCTGAGAATACAAGTGTGTGTGTGTGTGTGTGTTATTAATAACAGAAATGTGAATAGAAGCTGTGTTCTCCATTGAATGGTTTTCAAAGAGTCACACATGAGTGGTTTTTGCCATAACTGAAGGAATTAGCTGGTGGCCATTTTAAATACTACACTTGTTCTCTCAATAGCAGAATATTTTTGATGTAGGGCATTCTGTGTGTGTTTGTGTATGTATGTGTGCGTGTGTAGGTGCGTGCGTGCGTGCGTGCATTTTTGATCGTGTTTAGCCCTGATTCAACAACACTTCTATCAGACATTTTACCTGTGACCATTCTATCTCAATTTTACAGTGTGTATATATATATATATATATATATATATATATATATATATATATATACATTCATGCACTGAATAAATATCTTTAAATTTGTCCTTTTTTTTAAAAGAGTTATTTCTGGAAGATTTGGCTGCTATTTCTAAAGGTTGTTTGACCATGTAGAGGCTCTCTGGCTCGTGGCTGTGGTGCATGGTGTAGTGTGATTGTCAGATTCTTCAGCTATGAGTAGGAATGAATTTTGTGTTTTTGTAAGTCTATATATTTGGATATCGATTGAATATTGATTGATTGAAACCACTCCACCTCTTTTCTTTCTTTTTTTTTTGCTTTTTTATTTCGTGTTAATCATTCAACTGTGAAATTGGTGTGGAACTTTACTATTTCAGGCACGCAGTGTTGTGTGCTTTTTTTTGTTTTTTCTTAAAGATTGTGGGATGAAGGCTGGTGCAAGTAAATACTCGACATTTGACAATGTTCAGAACCTTAATGTCACAGTGACTCTTTCTTTCTGTGCATGCACACACACCCAAACACATTCAGGCAAATATACATGCATGCACATACATACACTAACATGGAAATGCAGATGTAATGTATACACATACATGCATTATATAGTTACCTTCATTACTTTGACGTGCTTTTTTCTTTCCTTGCCAATTTGGATTTGATGGATTTAATAGAACAATAGCCACCTTGCTCTCATCTTAGCCTGTTTGTTACCATGTTCCTGCTTTTGTTGTGATTAATTTTTAAAATAGGAATTTAATCAAATAACACTTTAGCTAGTTTTTGGAACATAAATTATCATAACCTTTTAGCATTTAAACCAGCCAAAATATTCTACCTGTTTTATGTTCAAACTGGTCAGATACAGACTCTCACACCTACCCTGCATGTTACATAATCGAAATCTCAAGGCTATGAGATAAATTCAAAACATTTACATTTAATAGAATAATCTGAATGCTAAAGGGTGAAAATTTTGTTGAAAGGTTTTAATTTAGATCACTTTAAAATAGGAAACTTTATATCATAGAACCATGGCTGGTCCCAGGCTGGTTTGGTATCAAAGGGTTTAGACCTCTGTTGTTTCTTTTGTGAACTAAAATTGTTTCAGCCTGGAATTTAGACTTTGGCATAAGTATTGCTTTGTTGGTTGCTTCCTGTCCTAAAACATCTGCCATGCATTTTACAGCAAGGAGCTTTTTACAATACTAAACAAAGTTCATGACACCTCCATCTTATATAAAGAAAAAATATACACCTAAAAGGCAAAAAAAACAACAAAAACAAACCCTGAAATGTTAACTATAGAAACTTTATTAACCCTTTTCTTATATTTCTGTTGAAATATTGTTTTTGTTTCAATTACTGTTGAAAATCATGTAGAATTTAGTAAAGTATCATTGCCATTAGGCTTGATATTTCAAACAAAAACTTAACATGAAATTTTAACTGAAGTTTTTTTAAAAATTTAGATCACTCACTCTAAAGCATTGTTTCTCGACCATTTTTTGCCTATGTGGATGCCTGCCCTTTGATTCCTATTTTACTCATATCCATTCAGTGTTTAAAAAATTCTATTATGTTTTTATAATTAGATATTATTAAAAATTGTATAAAAAAATTATTGAAAATACTTTGTGTATTTTAGAAGTATAACCAGTTTATTGGACATAAAATTTAAACACAAAATCTTATATGGACCCTCAAGGGTCATATGACCCCAGTGGAGAACTACTGCTTTAAAGCAAGGAGTCTGGATCATTGAACCAAGAGCAGTCCTGGGTGAGCTGTCAAAAGGATTAATAGTAAAAAAACAAAATTGAAAATCAGCAGACAGATACAGCACATGCCAGGCTTCATTCAGTTTCTGTCCACCAAATTCACTTACAAAGCATTCGTCAGTCCAGGATGATAACCAGAGATACTGGAAATCATGTGACTGTGAAGTGAACTTCTTAACAGCAGATACAACTCACATTGGTAACAAACTATGAGCATCGAATGGCTCTGAGAGGGACCACTTGAATAAAATAGGAATCAAAGAGGTCTATAGGTAAAAAAATGGTTGAGAAACACTGATTTAGGAAATGAAGGAGAGAGGGCAGCACCAACACTAAGCAGCTACTCATTTTGAGCTGAGTTGGTTGGAGCAGTGTGAAATGGTGTGCCTTGCTGAAGGGTACGACATGCTGCCTGCCCAGGTACTGAATTCATGATCTTTTGATCAGAAGCCTGTTACCCAGATCACTAGACTACACATCTTACAGACTGTGCAAAACATTAGATGCATTAAAACAACAAATCAAACACTGTCTCATTTCTTCTTCACTTTTCTCCCCCCCCCCCCCAGCACTAATATATCATCACTGAGGAATCTTGGTTCTTTCACTGATGGCAACAGATTGATTTTAGGAAGTTGGTTTTCTGGATATTTAATTTGTAAGATGTGTTTGTGTACTATGAGGACAGGTGAGTTCTGATGGTTTGGGCAGAGATGATGTTCTTTGTAAAACATTTTGGCAGAACTCTTATAATTTCTTTTACTTGTTTCACTCATTAGACTGCAGCCATGCTGGAGCATTGCTTACTTATCCTATCAGTCTTTTTTTCTTTTTTGTCAAACTGCTAAGTTATGGAGATGTAAACAAACCAACAAGGTTTCAAGAAGTGATGGGAAAAAAACTAAAACTCACAACACATATGCACACACACAGACAGACAGAGGGTGTTCAGGCAACATTTGAGTTTGCATGAAAGGAAAGCAAAACACAATGTCCCATCCAAAAATAAAACTATTTAAAAAGATCAAAAAGTTCAGCTTCCACCATGGCCTTAAGATGGCTTGAGGACCTAGTGCATGTATCTGGGAAGATCTTCAAACACTTCCTTGATTTTGACCATCGACTAAGCCTTGGTGTTGCAGGCAGAGCAGTTGGTATCTTTTTCAACCATGCTCCACACATAGTAATCCATGGGATTACAATTGGGGGAATCGGAAGGTTGGAATATTGGGGCTGGTGAAGTTGTAGAAATACTCCAACAACCACTCCTGTCTCTTTCCTGAGGTATGGCAAGGAGCTGAATCCTGCTGCCACACATATGGCCTTTCAGCAGCAACCCTTTCCAGCTACGGACTGACCTCAGTCTCCAGCAGCTTTACATAGCTGTTTGAATTGATACTAAGGCCCTGTTCAAAGATGTGTGGTGGCATGACGTCACTTTCACTGGAGGCACACCCAAAGACCACCGCAGATTGGGGAGAACTTGGTTTTCATGATATCTATATCACATCTTACAACCTTTATAGTGTGTTGAGCAGCAGTCCTGATGTTGGCATTTTGATACCTGACATGAATCATCATGATACAGGTAACTCTGTTCCAATATTCAGACGGCTTCCATTCCTCCATGTCAGCTAACTTTTTCTCAGTTACCACCTTTGTTTGTGCTCTCCAATGCTATTCACTGTTCACCAATACATGAAGCTGTTCCTGAAAAAAGAAGACAAAGAAAATCCTCAAATTAAACCTGAATTCCCTGCATATATAACATATATAGATATATATTTATATATCACCATCATCAACATTTAATGTCCGCTTTCCATGCTGGCATGGGTTGGACGGTTTGACTGAAAACTGGTAAGCTGGAATGCACACACACACACACACATGCTGGGCTTCTTTCCATTTCCACTCACAACACTTCAGTTGACCTTAGGTTATAGAAGAAGGCACTTGCCCAAGGTGCTTCATATTGGGATTGAATCCGAAATCATGGGTTGGGAAGCAAGCTTCTTACCACTCAACCAAAATAAAACAAAAAGAAAGAAAATGCAACAAAACCAAAAAAACTGCCCTGGACTTTTTTTTTACCATTTTTCTCCCTGTTTTGTTTCGTATGACATTGAAAGCTCTACCTTTCTATGAACATTCCTGTAGAACATATTTAAAAAGTGCTCTGTAGATTGGCCATTTGTGAAATGAAAATACACGCTTTTTTTAGTTTGTAGGAGTTATGTATTCCATTTTCTTTCATTTTTTTTTTTTGAATGGGATGAACCAAAGAATTAGCTACATTATATAAACACGTGTATAGACTTGGTGGTAGTAGTGGTGGTGTGTTTAATCATTGAAATCTGTAGAGTTGAAGAATATTCATATTGTATGGTAATTAGGCTTCTATTCATTGTTCTATAGTTCCTTTCTATAAAAATCTGAGTATTTTGTTTGTTTTGTTTATGTGTGTGCGTGTAATGTATATAATAATACTTAGATGTGTATAATATATATATATATATATATATTTATATCTATATATGTATATATTTGTATATGTATATATTTACATATGTATATATTTATATCTATATATGTATATATTTATATCTATATATGTATATATTTATATCTGTTCATACACCTGTTTTCGTCTTTTGTTTTTCTATAAATTTCAACTCTATATTTATATATGCATATATTTATATCTATATCTGTATATATATTTATATATGTATATATTTTTATCTATATATGTGTATATTATATGTATGTATATATCTATAAACATTTATGTATATATATATATTATGTGTATATATATCTTTATATTTATGTATATATATCCTGTGTGGGTATATATCTTTTTATATTTATGTATATATTTATTTATTTGTGTGTGTGTGTGTGTGTGTGTGTGTGTGTGTGTGTGTGTGTGTGTGTGTGTGTACACACATATACAATCATGAATGTCAAGACAGTACATTTAGAAAACTAATTTATTTTAGATAAGGGATTTATTTTTCTTTTACACTCCAACCCACATTCATCTTTATTACTGTTTCTTTTCAAACCACATAAAACATCTCTTTTATCATCATCATTATTATTATTATTATTATTGTCTTCACTTAGCTTTTGTAATTTCTCTTCTAATAAAGGCATCATTATTGACTGAAGAAGAAATCTATTAGCTAAATCTTGTTTTTATGTTCTACCATTTGTTCCAAGCTGATACAATGTACTCTACTTATGTCACCAGCTTTCATCCTCATTGCTTCCAGTCATCATCATCATCATCATCATCATCATCATCAGAACAGACAGTTAACAGTAATTAATGGGGATTCTTTTCACTGCTTTTGTCTCTTCTTCCTGCGAGGATTAATGTTTTTTTAAAAGAAATTTCTAAGAGAAATCTGAAAAACTAAGTTTCTTTCAAAATGAGTGATAATTAGTTTATATTTCAAGAATTATTTAATAGAATATCTAGTTTAGTTTCGTTTATTTTGTTCTTTTAAATGTAAATCTTACCTGCTTAATTAAATTGAAGTTGGTTTTGTAGTGCTTGCCTATGTCTTCTCTTCTTTCTTCCTCTCTTTCTCTCCGACACACACTACCAACGAAGTTAACACAGTAATGTTGCTGCAAGTCTTTTATAGATTATTAGACTTTGGGATTTGGAATAATTGATATATTGAGTCAAGTAGAGAAAAATGTCTTGCCTCAGAATGCAGTACTGTTCTTGGGGGAGATTTTAGATTATCATTGTGCGGACTTA
>NC_069004.1:13617229-13620484 GCF_001194135.2 Octopus bimaculoides | reverse complement strand
CTACCTTAAACCACTCGGTCACTGTTTCTATGTAAAACCTAATGTATTGATTTATTTATTGTATGTGGATGCAATGAAACTGAAGTGAGATCTTTCTTCAGTGAGTCAGCAATCTACTCTTGATTCCCAGGAAATATTGTATTTAAATGACCAATAAATTAAATCCTCTCTTTTCTTTCTATTTCAATCACATTCTATTAGAGATCAACTGACGTATGGCTGTAAGATTTTGACATCATTTTCCTATAAATTGGAACTGCTTAATCTTCCCTGTCTTCCAATAAGATTATAATTTGGCTGTGTGTTAAGAGGTTTGCTTCCCAACCACATGGTTTTAGGTTCAATCCCACTGCGTGACACCCTGGGCAAGTAAGTGTCTTCTACTATAGCTTCAGGCGCTGACCAAAGCTTTGTGAGTGGATTTGGTAGACGGACACTGAAAGAAGCCTGGGTGTGTGTGTGTGTGTGTCTTGTGTCTGTGTTTTGTCCCCTACACTACTTGACAACTGGTGTTGGTATGTTTATGTCTGTGTGACTTAGCAGTTCGACAAGAGTGTCTGTTAGAATAAGTACCAGTACTTTAAAAAAAAAAATATTGAGGTCAATTCATTTGACTAACATTCTTGAAAGCAGTGCCCCAGCATGGCCACAGTTTAATACACTGGGTATATCTTTCCAAAATTCTGACAAAATGTAGTTACGTGAACAGAATCAAATCATTGAGTGCATCTATCAATAACTTTCATATTAGCTTTTGGTGCAAAGTGGCTGTGTGTTAAGAAGTTTGCTTCCCAATGACATGGTTCCAAGTTCAGTCCTACTGCATGTCACCTTGGACAATTGTTCTCTTCTACAGCCTAGGGCTGACCAAAGCCTTGTGAGTGTATTTGGTAGATAGAAAATGATGAAAGCCCCAGTCTCCACCACCTGACAACTAGTGTTGGTTTGTTCACATCCCTGTAATATAGCAGATTGACAAAAAGAGACTTATAGAAAATAAAGTACCAGGCTTGAAAAATAAGTACTGGGGTAAATTCATTTGACTAAACCTTTCAATGCTCCAGCATGGCTGCAGACTAACGAGTGAAACAAGTAAAAAGATAAACCTTAAAATGCCTGTTAAAAGTTGAGGGTTCCAAGGGTGAATGACCTTTCAAATTGTTTTATGTTTTAGGTACAGAAGCATTCTTATAATTTATACTATTGTTCTGTCTTGTTTCGTCCTCTCTTCCTGTAACCGGGGCGTCCAGTACAACACTTGGTTTAGTTAATGAACTCTGATTCATTTAGTCATAGTAAAATAACCACAGAAAATTACTGAAGTATGTTTTGCTTGCTTGTTTGGCTCCACTTACACAGTATATTTAATCAACCTGAGTCTTTCCATATACCTTAGTTTATTTCTGCAACACTTGTGTTTCTCTTGAAAAATCCTTGTCCTCTCTACTCAAGAAATAGCACTCATGAATTGTACCCAGTTTATATCAAATCTTTTATTGCAATCCTCCCTCTTCTTCCCCTCTCTCTCTCTCTCTCTCTCTCTAGATCAACTACTTTATCACTTGCTTCTGTCTGTCTTTATCACAGACATGTTTGTTGTCTTTCTCTTACATATTGACTATCTATCTCAAACATGTATACACACTCTTTCATTGTTTTGTTTATATATACACTCTGTCTGCTGTGTGTTTGTGTGTGATTGTGTACTAAAAGATAAGCACTGAATATATGTACTCAGTGACCTATTTTCAGTGTCCAATTGCTGTTTCACTTACATTGATACTGTATGCTTTGAGAAAGGTATGGATATTGCAAATTCATTTCCTTTGCTTAAAATATCTTAGAACTTCATGCTTACTTGACTGAGATTGTTGATTTCCAGAAATGTCATGTTTTTACACCCACACACACATATGAGAGAGATTGAGTAAGTATTAGCATATGTTTAGAAATAGTTTGGTAATTTTGTGTTGACCATTTAATATATGGAGCATTAAAAACTTATCTCAAAATAATCATTTGTTGGCATGAAAAATGAAAAACAAAACTTAACCAATGACTAATGCTTTAATTTTTCTGACAAGTATGGGTGACCAGTCTGTTAAGTCTTATTCTGACCTCATCAGTAAAGTGTACTATTTGCTGTACTTACTAAAGTAGTGATGAAAGACTCACCATAGTCATGGAAAGCATTAGTTTAATTAGGTTAAACATATTTGATGCAGCAAGCATCTATTCTTAAAGTTATCTTTTTCTCACTAGATAATTATTTCTGTATACATTTTTGAGACTTGGCCATAGTTGCTAAAATTAACTAAATATTGTCAAGACACTTAATAATCATCTCTCCAGTTTAGAGATAAAGAAATGTTTAAAATATTCTTCTTGTCAAGGCCCTTATGTTTCACAAACAGCTTCGCCAGAAAAGCTTGTAATTTGCCCCTTGCATATTCAACAGCTAGATCAGAATTTTCCAACTAGGCTTCTGCAAACAACAGTGATAGATATGTTAAATGTATGGTAATGCAATTTTGTGTAATTCTTTGTGTTTAACTCTGTTTTTGTGGCTATGTGGTTACAAGCTTGCTTCCCAACCACATGGTTCAGAGTTCAGTCCCATTGCGTAGCACCTTGGGCAAGTGTCTTTTACTATATCCTTGGGCTCTGACTAAAGCCTTGTGAGTGAATTTGGTTGAAGACAGAAGCTGAAAAAAGGCCTATTGTATGTGTGTTTGTCCCTCACTACTGCTTAACAACCACCATTCCCATAACTTAGTGGTTTAGCAAATTAAGTACCAGATCAAAAAGAAAAAAAAATACTGAGGTCAAAGCTACTCCTCAACATGGCCACAGTCTAATGACTGAAACATGTAATAGATAAAAGATGCTCAGCCTATTGAAAATCATGGTGTCTATAGTAGTAAGGAGACCCTAACCCTAACCCTATGAGGGAAAATGACCTCTTACTAAGAAAATGTAGGGGAATTTGGTTTAAGCAAGGTTTTGGTTTTATAGCTTGCTTACCAACCACATGGTTCTGGGTTCAGTCCCACTGCGTGGCATCTTGGGCAAATGTCTTCTACTATAGCCTCGGGCCGACCAAAGCCTTGTGAGTGGATTTGGTAGATGGAAACTGAAAGAAGCCCGTCGTATATATGTATATATATATATGTGTGTGTGTGTGTCTGTGTTTGTCCCCCTAGCATTGCTTGACAAACGATGCTGGTGTGTTTATGTCCCCGTCACTTAGCGGTT
>NC_069004.1:13608956-13616929 GCF_001194135.2 Octopus bimaculoides | reverse complement strand
CAAATGACTGAAACAAGTAAAAGAGTAAAAGAAAAAGAGTATACCATTTTTTTTATTGTGGAGTTTGTTGGATTTAACTTTGCTAAATCTTTGAAATGATTTGTTTAATCTCTTAATAAGATTTAATGTTATAAAAGAAAAAGAGTAATAAAAGATTTATAATCTTAATGTAGAGAAGTGGTTCTCAACCCTAATTTTTTTTTGATTGCTATTCTATTCTGGTGGATTCCCTTAGTCATTTGATGCTTAAAAACTATCTTTATAACTCCTTCTTTCAAAATTCCTATTTTGTTTTTCACACACTCACTTCTATAGGTTGAACTATGTAAAATGTGAGAGAAAGAAACCTAACTGTTTCTTGCAATGAATACATCCAAAGGAGCATTTTATTTCATGGGCCCTTTCAATCCCCAGCTCACTATTTTGTTTGCATGGACTCTCAAAAGTCTTGCATGAACCACTGGATTTCATATGGACCCCAGTTGAAAACTGCTGATGTAGGGGTTCTCTTGAGACATGGGATGTATTTCAAAGCTTCTGCAAGAGAAACAAATTTGCTTAGGAAACACTGAACTAGATAAATGGATCAGTGAAAAATGTAATGTCCTGGCCAAGAGACATGATAATAATGATAATAATAATCTTTTCTACTGAAGGCACAAGGCCTGAAATTTGTGGGGAGGGGACTAGTCGATTACATTGACCCCAGTGTTTCACTGGTACTTAATTTATTGACCCCAAAAAGGATGAAAAGCAAAGTTGACCTTGGCAGAATTTGAACTCAGAACATAGTGATGGGTGAAATACCACTGAGCATTTAGCCCAGCATGCTAATGATTCTGCCAGCTTGCCACCTTCAATAATAATAATAATGATAATCCTTTCTACAAAAGGCACAAGGCCTGAAATTTGGGGGAGGGGCTAGTTGATTACACCAGCCCCAGTACTCAACTGAAAGGATGAAAGGCAAAAACCACATAATAATAATAATGATAATAATAATCCTTTCTGCTATAGGCACAAGGCTTAAAATTTGGCAGTGGGAGACTAGTTGATTATATTGACCCCAGTGTTTCACTGGTACTAAATTTATCAACCCCAAAAAGATGAAATGCAAAGTGGACCTCGTTGGAATTTGAACTCAGAAATGTAGCAATGGGCAAAATAGCACTAAGCATTTCGTCCAGTGTGCTAACAGTTCTGCCAGCTTGGCTACTGTGAATAGGATTGAACTTAGTGACCCATGAATTAGTAGTGGTGTTCTACATCTATAAATGGTTGTATGAACCAAAAAACAAAAAAAAACAAACAAAACAGAAAAACCACAGACAACTTTAAAGCCACACATTCATGTTAGACATTGTTTATATAACAATTAATATGTAACTAGGCACAAGGCCACACATTGTGTGGCTAATTGTATTGTAGTTGATTATAATTGGCTGGTATTTTTTTATTATTGATTACAAAAGAATGACAAGCAAATCTGAATTCAAAATGTAACGGAATGTAAGAAAATATTGCTAGGCATTTTTTTTTATCTGATGGCTGACTCATTTTGCTATACTAATTAAATAAAAAAAAAAATAATAATAATAACTAATGATAATAAATTGCTTGCTTCAAGAATCCTAAATTCTGAATTTCTGTAATTATTTAAAGGTTATAGAAGCAAGGCAAAAAAAAATTATGGAGAATGTATGTCTGTGTGTGGGGAGATAGAGGGGATGTCAACTAGATGGACTAGAGTAGTGCTGGCCTTTTCTCCATCTTCTAGTAGGCTGGCTAAAATAGTTCTATATTTAGACTAAGATCTAGGTCAAGTTTACAGTTGTCTTAACTTAGCTTTGTTGATCAAAGTTGAGACATTTTCCATGCTGGTTAGTAGAGAACAAGTTGCAGTCAAGTCAGTTGTTTGTAGTCAGCAGTGTACTACACCACAACCATTATTATCAGTGGTGTTTCTTTGTCTCTATCTCTCTCTCACCCCTTTCCTTTCATGAAACAATAGTGGGGTCTCTTGTCAAGATAACTATTAGTTTGTTGGAAAATAGATTTGTTTGTGAATAGAGAGGAGCAGAAGTATAAAAGATGGTTGTTGTTTAGTAACCCCCAGGTCAACTCTGACTGAACATACATTACTGTCAAAGGCATTCCAGTGTGACCATCAGTGGGTGGATTCCTGTATGCAGGGGTGGTGGTGGAGTAGGAAGAACTATATTATCTTTTTATGTTTCAGTCATTGTATTGCAGGCCATACTAAGGCAATGCCTTGAAGAATTCTGATGGAATGAATCACCCCAGTATTTTATTTTAAAAAAAAATCCTGGTACTTCTATTGGCCTCTTTTCTTTTGCCAAACCTATAAGTTACAGGGACATAAACACACTAACACCGGTTGTCAGACAGTGGTGGGGGACAGGAACAAAGACACACGCACATATATTCTTAAGTTCCCATCTACCAAAATCTACTCACCTCACCAGACTTTGGTCTGCCTGACGCTATAGTAGAAGACACTTGCCCAAGTGACTTGATAATGACTGAATTTTATAATTCATAATCAAATTTTGCTGCTATGAATGTTTACCTATATATATATGTATATGTGTATATTTTTATACATATATATATATATATAATGCAGTAATATGAGTAAAATTGAAAGATTACTGAAGTATTCTGGAGAGCCAAAAGAGATAATTAGTAGTCCTGCATATGCATATTCAGAAGTAACTCTGCTTTTATCCGGTTAATTTGCAGTTTAAGTAATAAAAAAACATAACATATTTGTTTTGCAAGATTCTTGATGTGAAATTGGGTGTTGAAACAGATATTGTTATAGTTAGGAATGGTCATATTTTTGCTGTTTAACCACATGCATTATATATAAATTGGTTTTCACTTCAGGTTTATTATCATTTTTGTTTTTTAATATTTTGTCCAAGAATATTCAACATGTTTCTTGCTCAATTTCACAAATGATTTAACCATTTCAAAATATTTTGGTAAAAACTAGCCATAAAAATTGACCATACCAATCCTAAAAATGATTTCATTTCTTATTGATATAAGGGGCTATATATCCAATTTTTTTAAAAATTAAACATCAGTCTTGAGTAACAGCCTCTTTTATAATGGAATATCCCAAGAATGATGTTATTATTCAAAATATATTTGAGTAAATAATCATGTCTATGTCTCTCACTTGCTCCAGTATATATTATCTCAGTCTTCCAGTTCAATTCTTGCTCAGTGCTTGAACCCAAATATACAACATCCTAATAGATTATTTTATTTTTTATATCCTTCTCCAAAGTCATTTCTATTGCATGTTGAAAAATGGCATTTGTAGTTTATCAGACTTGAGTTTTCATCTTGGTTATTATTGATACAGTATATCAGCTATTGGAGGCGCAATGGCCCAGTGGTTAGGACATCGGACTCGCGGTCATAGGATGGCGGTTTCGATTCCCAGACTGGGTGTTGTGAGTGTTTATTGAGCGAAAACACCTAAAGCTCCAAATCCTTCATTATAACCATGGTGCCAGATTGTTTTCGTTGTTATGGACATTCACCTTGTTATACTTGTGATGCCAATAGCTTGTTACACTTCAACCAGAGTATATATTGCTTGACTGACCTGAGGACTGAAGTTACTGATCTTTTAACACTTAACATTTACAGTCATTGTCCCATTGTTCTGTACAACAGTTCCTGTGATCACATGACCGACCAGGCTATCAGATGTTGTTACACATCACTGGTCACAGTGCATTTTTGTATTGTTTTAGCCTTCAAATGATTCCACCCCGCTGGCTAGGAGAGCAGACCAATATTCCCCACCTGATCAGAAGGGGGGCTGGAGCAATGTGAAATGAAGTATTTTGCTCAAGAACACAATGCATCGCCCAGTCAGAGAATCGAACCCATAATCTAGTGATCGTGAGTGCAACAGCCTAACCACTAGGCCATGTACCTTCATAGTTAGGTTGGGGAAATTAGGAGCTTGAAACCTAACTTTTCGTTTTTTTTGTGTGATTGTAGGTTTCATGGTTTTGTCTCAATAAACCAAGTTTGAGATCATTATGTCTTTGAATTTGGTAGTAAACACCTCAAAAAGAAAATTTGGAAAAAAAAAAAAGATGAAAAGTCCTTCTTCTTTAGGCCCAAAGGCTTGAAATTTGGCTGTGTGAGATTAGTCAATTACATCAGCTTCTGTGTTCAACCAGTACTTATTTTATCAACCTTGAAAGGATGAAAGGAAAATTCAACCCTTGCAGAATTTGAACTTTGAACATAAAGCCAAAAGAAATGCCACTAAGCATTTTGTCCAGTGTGCTGATGATTCTGCCAGCTCACTGCATTTATAATTATTAACTGGTACTCCATTGTTTATGACGATGAGGCCTCCAGTTGATCCGATCAACGGAACAGCTTGTTTGTGAAATAAACTTTCAAGTGGTTGAGCACTCCACAGACATGTGTACCCTTAACACAATTTTCAGAGAGATTCAGCATGACACAGCATGTGACAAGATTGGTCCTTTGAATTACAGCTATTTATCCCTGGAAGGATAAATAACAAAGTTGATTCTGGCAGAATTTGAACTCTGTGCATAGAGGGTTGGAATTAAATACTTGCATTTTATAAAGCTTAGGTTTAATCTCTTGACAACTGATGTTGGTGTGTTTACATCCCCGTAACTTAGCAGTTTGGCAAACAAGACCGTTAAAGTAAGTACTAGGCTTACAAAGAATAAGTCCTGGGGTCAATTTCTTTGATTAAAAATACTCTTAAAGATGGTGCTCCGGTGTGGCCACAGTCAAATGACTGACACAAGTAAAAGAAAAAAAGAATAACAATTTGTACTGACAGGTGGTTGAACTGTGTCCTACTTAGACATATGGAATTTTAATTTCAGATTTGGGTCTGCAATTAATTTATATACTTTTTAATATATGTACATGAATTTGCAGACTCCATCTGAGACGATGTAAAGTAATTTTGAATTAATTACTCTAAATTAAATTAGAGGGTTTAGGCTGTTTGATCCCCTGTTTTACTATCAATTTAAATTGATGTATAGTTAAGCCTTTAATGCTAGCCATTGAAGCATTGGTTTTAAACTCAGATCTTGAGAAAAAATGTTTAACAGCAAGAATATATTTTGAAAAGAAAATTTTAATTTTACTGAAATTTTCATTGTGGAAGATAATTGGTTCACTACTTAGCATTATAGAGATAGGTCTGCAATGTTAGATCAATTATTTGATAAGCTTGGGTGGGACCAGAAGGATCCCAAATTTCTGAATTTAAAATATATATTTAAATATAAAATAAAGTAAGAGCGAAATTGTATTTAACAGATGCAAATTAATATACATCTAACGCAGGGTTTGTTTGATATTTGTTAATTCTTAGAATATTCTAAAATATCTCATACTGTATCATGCATACATTCTAATGTCTATAGGATGAAAATTAAACAAAGGAAAGTAAAGAATATGATTTTATTTGACAGATACAAGTCCAAATTAATGCACTTCTAAAGCAGAGTATGTTTAACCCTTTAGCATTCAGATTATTTTGTCATAGGTAAAGGGTAAAGCCCCCTCCTCTCTTTCAGTCATGAATGACCATAGGATTGTATCTAGAAAGTTCCCCTCCTCCCAGGTACAAATCCAGGCAAAGTTGTTTATAGGAGACTAGCAGTTGCCCATGCATACCAGCCTCCCCTCTCCACACTACCACTGTTATCCAAGGGAAAGGCAAAGGCCGATTCAGCTTGGCACCAGTGACTTTGCAAGTTGAAATAAAGTGTCTTGTTCAAGAACACAACATACAGCCCGTTCCAGGAATCAAATTCATTACCTCATGATTGTGAGCCCAACGCTCTACCCAATGAGCCATGTGCCTTCACTCTGTCAACTGAAACACTACTCATTCACATTGTCTATCATGCAGCTTTAAGATTTCAATTATGTGATTGTTTCTTTTTAGAATGACGTTATAGGATGTGTATGAGAGGCCAAATCTGGCTGGTTTATGTATAAAATAGGTAGAATATTTTGGCCAGATATGGCCAGTTTAAATGCTAAAGGGTTAATCTTTATCAGTCCACTTAAGAAAGTAAAAAAACAAGACTAATTTTTACACACTGTATGCAAATTAACCATCTTCAAAAACAGGGTCTGTTTAACCCTTTAGCATTCAGATTAATTTATTAAATATAATGCTTATTTATCCATATTTTTAAAAATTAACCATGTAGTATCTCATAGCTTCAAGATTTCAGTGGTGTGTTTGTATATTTTTAGAACGGCATTGTCAGGTAGGTGTGAGAGGTTGGGTCTGGTTGGTTTGACCATAAAACAAATAGAATATTTTAGTTGAATATGGCTGTTTTAAGTGTTTTAGCATTCAGATCCACATTTTTAAAAATTAACCATATAATATCTTGTACCTTCAAGATTTTGAAGATATGATTGTTTATTTCTAGAATAACATTGTAGGTAGGTGTGAGAGGCTGGATGTGGCCAGTTTCAGTATAAAACAGGCAGAATATTTGGGCTGGATATGGCTGGTTTAAATGTTAAAGAGTTAAATAAAGGGCTACCATATGCCACATCTGCATTTTCCAATATTGTGAAACTGGGTCTCTCTGACCAAATCTACACTCTACATCTAAACTGTGCAACCTCTCATTCTCTGCCCCCTCCCTCAAATTATATTATTGTTATTGTTGCTACCACTACCATTGTGAGTTCATTGGATTGTTAGCACACCAGGCAAAATGCTTGTTGGTATTTCTTCTGGTTCTTTAGGTTCTGAGGTCAACTTCGCCTTTCTTTTTGGGGCCCATAAAATAAGTACCAATTGAGCACTATGGTCAATGTAATTGACTAGCCCTCTCCGCCCAAAATTTCAGGTCTTCTGCCTATTGTAGAAAGGATTATTATTAGGTGGCAAACTGGCAGAACCGTTAGCACGCCGGGCGAAATGCTTTGCAACATGTTGCCCGTTGCTACGCTCCGAGTTCCAATTCCACTAAGGTTGACTTTGCCTTTCATCCTTTCGAGGTCAATGAAAAAGTACCAGCCAAGTACTGGGGTTGATGTAATGGACCATCCCCCTCCCCCAGTTTCAGGCCTTGTGCTTATAGTAGAAAAGAAAGGATTATTATTATTATTATTATTATTATTATTATTATTATTATTATTAAGTAATAAGAAGAGCACGATATGATTTGTAATAAATAGAGATTGATTCTGTATATTGAATTGAACAATATTTCAATATTATGTCTATCTCCCTCAGGTTCAAGATGAAAAAGGAACTTGAGGAAAATAGATATACTATTGAAATATTGTTCAATTCAATATCCAGAGTTAATCTCTGTTTATTACAAATCATACCACACACTTCTTATTGCTTATTTACCTTCATGAAGAGTTACATCAATGTTCATAAATTATTATTATTATTACTAGTAGAATGTTCCAGCGTTGCCCAGGTTACTGTTGTTCTTATTTGGATTAGTAAACAATAAAGATATATTCTCATAATTATTTGAAAATATCTATATTTTATTAAAAAAAATATCCAAATTGTAAATGAATGCTGAACAAAGTGTGTACAAAGGAATATGTTGCTGTTGTGAATGTTAATTAATTTAAAACATTTGCTGAAGGATGTATGTTGCAAGACATAAATTAATTTGACATCACTTACTATATATTTTAACTGTGTAATGTTATAGGCTGTAGAATGAATACTGACCAACACAGTAAAAGGTTGCGTGGCATTGAATACTCACATTGATAAAGCACCATAGCAGCAATACAATAAGGATGTTAGGACTGGAATAACATTTCTGTAATTATATTGAAAGAGCTGCTAAGGCTTTCTACTTCGTCAAGTTTCCAAATTTGTTATAATAATCATAATAACATTTTTATTTCAGATATAT
>NC_069004.1:13590068-13608946 GCF_001194135.2 Octopus bimaculoides | reverse complement strand
CAAGTTTCCAAATTTGTTATAATAATCATAATAACATTTTTATTTCAGATATATTTGCGAGTGTTGTGAGTGCTGTCAAATCAGCCAAATCTTCATGTTGGTTATAAAAACCAGAATACTATTTCAGCACATAAGTAGTGATAATCGTTAATGCTGTTTAAACTGCAACTTTCCTTAATGAAAGGGAAAATCCAATCAGTGGTACTTCAAAGTGAACGCTGTTGTTCGTTCAACATCCAGGCCACAACTAAACTGAACTTTTTCAAAATCAGCACGTTTCACTGTTGGGCGGTACAGTCACATACATATACTAAGACAGACACACACAGACATACATTCACACATACCTCAGGCCTATCTCTGTCCCTCTGTTTCTGTCTTTAGATGTATGTATGTGTGTCAATTACAAAAATGTATGTATACTGACAGACACATACACCATCACATACACTCACACACATATACTTCTCAATCATCAGCCTAGTGTATGTAATGAATGTGCAAACACACACACACACACACACACGGACGGACACATACTCTTAGAAAATGTGACATTGAGGTAGTGGTGGTGGTGATATAAAATGTTGTTTACAATAGGTGACTTATAGAAAGATTATAATGTTAAATTTTTGTAATGCAAATATGTAAACGAAACTAAAAGTTTATTTGGTAGCTGAAACATTACTGAATTTTGTGATAACTCGTATGTCAAAATTGGCAACTAAGTTTATGAATGCATAAGGAACACACACACACACAAACACACAAACCCTGCTTTATATATATAGATTATTATCAAAGCAGTAAGCCGGAAGAATTGCTAGCATGCTGGGCAAAATGTTTCGTGGTATTTTGCCTGTCTTTACATTCTGAGTTCAAATCCCGCCAAAGTTGACTTTGCCTTTCATTCTTTCAGGGTTGGTAAATTGAGTACCAGTGAAACTCTGGGGGTTAATGTAATCGACTAATCCCCTCCCCCAAATTTCAGGCCTTGTGCCTTTAGTAGAAAGGATCATTATTATTATTAAGGTAGTGAGCTGGCTGAATCGTTAGCATGCCAGGCAAAATGCTTAATGACATTTCATCTGTCTTTATGTTCTAAGTTCAAATTCTGCTGGGGTCAACTTCACCTTTCATCCTTTCAGGGTTGATAAAAAAAAGTACCAGTGAAGCACTGTGGTCAATGTAATCGACTAGTCCGCTTCCTCTAAAATTTCAGGCCTTGTGCTTTTAGTAGAAAGGATTATTATTATAAAATTGGCAACTAAGTTTTCGAATGCATATGGAACATACGCGCGTGCGCACACACACACACACAAACTTTGCTTTATATATATATAGAGATTATTATTAAGGCAGCGAGCTGGCAAAATCGTTAGCATGTCGGGCGAAATGCTTAACGGTATTTTGTCTGCCGCTACATTCTGAGTTCAAATTCCTCCAAGGTTGACTTGCCTTTCATTCTTTCGAGAGTCAATAAACTAAGTACCAGTTATGCACTAGTTGCATACGGGGGGGGGGGGGCGGTCAGTCGATGCAATCGACTAGCTACTCCCCCAAATTCCAGGCCTTGTGCCTGTAGTAGAAAGGATTATTATTATTATAGAAAAAGATGTACCAGTGAACTACTGGTAATTAGACCCACCCACGAAATTGCTGACCTTGTGTCAATATGTGAGACCATCATCATCATCATCATTATTATTATTATTATTATTATTATTATTATTATAGAAAAAGATGTACCAGTGAAATACTGGTAATTAGACCCACCCCCAAAATTGCTGACCTTGTGTCAATATGTGAGATCATCATCATCATCATCATCATCATCATCATTATTATTATTATTCAATAAAGAAGAAATCACCATTATTTTTTTTTACTCTTAGGTGGGCTTGTGAGGATTTCCCAGATTTGAAAGAAGTTTTGGAGAACCAAATTCTACAGGACTATGACTCTAAAAGGTAAGGTATTTTTGTATGTATGTATATCTTCATTGTATTATTAACATGTTTTTTTCTTTTAGCTTTGTTCAGTGTGCATAGTTTAGTGGATATATATGTATATATATAATGATTAGAGGAGTGGGGCTGGTGGGGTATAGATAATTTGAGTAATTTCCTAATTTTTAAAACATTATGAGTTTTACAGAGAATTAATGTATGTATGTGATCTGGGGCTAGTTCAAAGGGTTTTGTAAATAGTTTTGCAAACTTATTATCTAGCCCAACCCATGTCAGCCTTGATCAAACAGACCTATGAGCAAAGGCATTCCAACCATGACCATCCCATCAGGGTTCTTGTAATGGAGGTAAAGTATACAGGAACTAGTTGTGCCCTTCCTTTTATTACTGTATGAATGGTATACAACTAAAATAATCTGCTCCAGTCATTATGTAAATTTTCTGAATTGTGTTGTAATGGGTGTATAATGGTGTGTGTGTGCGTGCGTGTGCCTGTTTACCATCGGAGATAAATGTTAGGTTTTCTGTAGGTGCAAGCATGGCTATGTGGTTAAGTAATTTGCTTTGCAACCAGATGTTTTTTTTTTTCTCAGGTTTGATCCCATTGCTTGGCACATTAGACAAGTAGTGTCATCTTCTATAGCCTCGGGTTGGCTGATGCCTTGTGAGTGAAAGGTTTGCTTCCCAACCACATGGTTCTGGGTTCAGTCCCACTGCATGGCACCTTGGGAAAGTGTCTTCTACTGTAACCTCAGGCCAACCAAAGCCTTGTGGATGGATTTGGTAGACGGAACCTGAAAGAAGTCTGTCATATATATATGTTTGTGTGCGTTTGTGTTTGTCCCCCACCATTGATTGACAACTGTTGTTGGTGTGTTCATATCCCTGAACTTAGCAGTTCAGCAAAAAAGAAACTGATAGCATAAGTACCAGGCTTAAAAATAAATACTGGGGTTGATTTGCTTGACAAAAATACTTCAAAGCATGCTCCAGCATGGCCACAGTATAATAACTGAAACAAGTAAAAGAATGAAAGAATAAGCCTGTCATATGTGTGTTTATATTTGGGTACCTAAGCTGAGAGCAGCAGTGACTTTTATGTCTCTAATAAGCAAAATGTCCATAACAATTAATTTGATGTAAAAAACCACCAGAATAAAGGAAGAAGGTTGGTCTCTGGAAGGATATTTAGCCATAGAATACTGCCCCTTATAAGTTTTGTCCAACTTGTGCCAGGATGGAAAAAGCAGATGTAAATGTGATTAGGATAATGATGATGTCTCCTGATTGGTACTGCTTCATTTATTTTGTTAATATTCTTGCAAAAGGGCATGAACACCACGTCTTTTCTTTTGCACAAAGTGTGAAGGAAAAAGAAAAATGTAAATAGAAAGCGTCCAAACCAATTTACATCTATCCAAATCGAGACCTTTGGCGACATGCTGTGCTTGAGAAGACACATCAAGCCAAATGAAACCATAGTCATGGCCAGTGCTGGGAACATATAAAAGGCACCCACTACACTCTTGGAGTGGTTGGCATTAGGAAGGGCACCCAACCATAGAAACTGAGCCAAAAGAGATTGGAACCTGGTACAGCTGTCTGGCTTACCAGTCCCAGTCCCAGTCCAACTGTCTAACCCATGCCAGCATGGAAAACAGACACTAAATGATAATGATGTTGATGTAACATTAGTTGTGTAAGACATTTGCTTCACAATCCCATGGTTCTCTGGTTAATTTCCTCTTTTAACATCTTGGGCAATTGTCTTCTAGCATAACCTTTAAACGGCTTTGTGAATGAAATATAGTTGACAGAAACTATATGGAAAACCCAAGCCTACTATGAGCACTCATTCTACCCCTTTGCGTTTCTCTTTTACTCTCTCCTCCTCACTCTATACCAGTGGTTCTCGACCAGGGTTCATATGACCTTTAGGGGTCCATATAAGATTTTGTTGTTAAAATTCATCTGCAATAAATTGGTTAGACTTTGAGAATACATGAAATATTTTGACAGTTTTTATTTTTATACAATACCTAATAGTATTTAATTATAAAAAAATTATATGATGTTTTTAACATCAAATGGCTATGAGGGACCACCTGAGTAAAATAGGAACCAAAAGGGTCCTTAAGTGAAAAATGGCTGAGAAACATTGCTCTATTTGATGTAAAGTGTGAGTGGAAAATTCAACCAACCAACATTTATAAGGATTATTATTGTGTGTATTACTCTTTGACTTGTTTCAGTCATTTGACTGCGGCCATGCTGGGGCATCGCCTTTAGTTGAGTAAATCGACCCCAGGAAAGCCTAGTACTTATTCTATTGGATCCCTTTTGCCAAACTGCTAAGTTATGGGGATGTAAGCACACCAGCATCAGTTGTCAAGTGATGTTGGGGGGACAAACACACACACACATATATATATATATATATATATACTTATATACGACGGGCTTCTTTCAGTTTCCGTCTACCAAATCCACTCACAAGGCTTTGGTTGGCCCGAGGCTATAGTAGAAAACACTTGCCCAAGGTGCCACGCAGAGGGACTGAACCCAGAACCATGTGGTTGGTAAGCAAGCTATTTACCACACAGCCACTCGTATAGAATATTCTTTTCTTACGAAATAATCCTTTCTACTAAAGGCACAAGGCCTGAAATTTGGTGAGGAGGGGACTAGTCGATTACATCAACCCCAGTTTTTCACTGGTACTTAATTTACTGACCCCGAAAGGATGAAAGAATTATAGTGACAACAGAGGAGAGGGAGTAAATGACAGAAGAGTTGTGGGAGGAGTTATATTGAATGGTATGGTGAATACATAGATACATGCATTTGTGAAATAAAAGATTTGACTTGGTGTATTAAAAACAAACAAACAAACAAACTGTATAGCACATATGCATATAGTGCATCTTATTTGGTATACACATTATTGGGAAAAACACATTTCGCTTTATTTCATAGTTTATATTCAAAAAGTAAAAAAAAAATAATTGAAAAATTTTCTCTCAGTTGATTTTTATGTTATGGAAGTTCACACACACAGTCATGCACATGAAGTATTGATGGTTATTTTAAAAATACAGCGATTAACTGTGGGATTTAGAAAGAAACAAAATGAAGCCAGGAATGTACAAAAATATATTTTTATCTCCTGAATAAGTGAAATGAATAAATAAGTGTTTAAATGTCACTTATTAAAACATCATCTTTATAGATTTCTGTTTTCAATTCTCAACAGCATAATGTAGTTAATTTATGAAGGTAGCATTGTAGGAAAGAAGACATTTGTTACAAGAAAGGACACTTGCAAAAATAATTACAAATTGCCAATTCATTCCAAATTTCTCTTTTGCAAACTTTCAAATCATAGTCTTGTTTACATTTCAAAATGAGTTGTCAATTCGCAAATTACTTTTGTATGTATGTGTGTGTGTGTTTGTATAATATGTGTATATATATATGTGTGTGTGTGTGTGTGTGTGTGTGTGTGTGTGTATAGTGGTAGTGGTTGTCTGTTGTAGGTCGATGTTGACTGTTCTGTTCAGATTTTTCTCTGAACAGAACGCCTTGGAGGATAAGTAAGGCAGTTGTTGATGTCATTCTCCCAACCAGACTGTCTCTCTATGCCTCTATACCAGGTGCCAAGTGGTGTACAAGAATGCAGTAAGCATGGTTGACAGTGAGTCTGCCCCATATTAGCAGCTCATTTGCCATTTGCTCCCAACCATCGTCTTATGGTACAAATTTGCTTGGCTACAATAACTGTCAAGCCGGTGGTCTAGGAGCCCCCCCCCCTGCCATGCTGGTTATCCAATGTCCTGCTCCTAACATCTTCACAATATCCCTGACATGGGATGCTAAGGCATTGTTAGCACTTGCCTAAGGTGCCACCTTAGTCTATGGATAGAAGGAGCAACACACCTTCCCTTTTATGATGTGTGTCATACTCTTATATCCATACATATAGACACATATACTAGCTGAGTATCCTGTTGTTGCCGGGCATTTTTCAGAATAGCATACCCACATAAGTTAGATTTCCTCCATTTTAATGGGCACTTTTCAAATTTTTTTCACCGTAACATTGGAAATGATTCTGAGAAGTTTTTTATGAAAAAATGTTTTGAAAATTTATGCCCATACATAATTTTTACTTAATCAGAAAATGGGTTTTGTGCATGATAGTTGTGTATCAAAAAAAACGAAAGTAAACATTAGAAGACAAAGTTTTAAACAAAATGAAAGCAACTGCATCCAAATCAAAAGAAGTTGCTGTCTGTTATTGTTGTTCATTTTCATTGATAGAGAAATAATGTGAATATCAGTGAAGTAGCAACTTAATATTTATTTATTTATTTTTTCTTTCTACAGTTATGAAAGCATGAAGAGCTTATGTGATCGCTATAATAAAGCTATTGACAGCATCTTGCAGTTAGTAAGTGGACCCTTTTTCCTTTCTTTCTCTACACTTTTATTTTCTTCATTCTTACATCATCATAAGTTATTAAAATTTTAAAATTTGTTAACTGAAACATTCTCTGTGTTGTTTCAGTCGTCATAGTAGTTGTTGTTCGTTGTAGATGGAGCCACTGGAGAAGGTTGAAAATGTATTATAATTAATTCAACCTAAAATATATCAGCCAGCTGAATATAGTACATTGTTCAAAGATTGAAATGCTCTTGCATAAAAAAATATTTCAGTGGTTTGGAGATTTTTATCTATTGTACTTGACCATTTCATAACAATACAGTTAAAAAAAAATAACTGTTTCAATCAATTTTGAATTTCAAGGGATTTAGTGTACTGTATTTTCTAGTACGCTAGTTGTTGTATATATAACATAAATATGTTGTGTAAATATTGTCACTATTCTTCCAAATCCTGCTGCATTTCACAAGTTGTCTTGATGTATAAGTTGACCTACCTTTTTTGGCTGTAAATTTTGGTCTAGAAATTTTGACTTGGATGCCAGAAAATATGGTAATAACTTTGTAGTTTATTTGATAAAACTATGATGTAAGGTGATTTTGTATTAAAGAAGCAGAGGTAGTTTGTGGCTAGTTTATATCAAAAAGGTTAAGAAAAGGGTTTTGGGTGATTGGTAAAGTATTAGGTTTTTCAGTAAATAGAGGCCAAATCCCTGTATGGAATCACTGTCAGATTAGTTTTGCCAACTGTATTTACTATCAAGAAAAATATAAACAGCTCTACATCTTGCTCCTAAGTTTTCTTAGCTGTAAAAGCTTTGTCCTGATCAATAAGGAAATCATTATGTAATGTTTGATGGGATTTGCTCAATGAGGTCATCATAGTCAGTTGAATGTTCCTTCTATCTGTTGAACCTTTTAGCATTCAGATTATGTTGTAAAATGTAATGCTCGTTTATTCACATTTATCATCATTGTTTAACATCCACCTTCCATGCTGGCATAAGTTAGATGGTTTGACAGGAGCTGGCCTGGCAGGAGCCAGCACCAGACTTCTGTGTCTGTTTGGCACAGTTTTGCCCTTCCTAACACCAACTACCAAGCAGAGTGGATAGAGTGCTTTTTACATGGCACAAGCAAAGATGAGGTCAGTTTTGGCATCGTTTTAACAGCTGGATGCCCTTCCAAACGCCAACCGCTTTACAGTGTGGACTGGATGTTTTTTGCATGGCACCAACACTGCAAGACAAAGATCCTTGAGGATTTTGAATTAATCATGTATTATCTTGTAGCTTCGAAATTTAAATGATATAATTGTTTATTATTAGAATAACCTTGTAGGGTAGGTGTAAGAAATCAGATCTGGCCAGTTTGAACATGAAACCGGTAGAATGTCTGGGCTAAATATATCTAGCTTCAATGCTAAAGAGTTAAATGTAAATGTGATGTATTTTAAATGTCTATTTCTCTTCTCTCTCTTCCTGCAGAAAGGAGCCCCCCGTCCCACGCATATGTTTTCAAGGCCAACCACGAACCTCTTGAAGCACATTTTACAACAATGTTATAACCAAGCAGTCACAGATCCTGAGAAACTTAATCAGTATGAACCATTTTCACCTGAGGTAAGATCAGAGGCATTGCTGCCACCATTTCTCTCTTTTCAATTCAGCCTTTCAACTAGCAAAATGTTTCTGAGGAATTTAATTTATTGGTGAGGATCCATGTCCTTGTGTTCAAGTAGGATGTCCACATCATGAAGAATACTCTGTGTATAGGAGATGTTGTTATTGCTAATCTTGGTTCTGTCTTTTCAAAGGCATGTAGGAAGGACTTAATTATCTGTGTCCTTATCTTTCCCAATACCAAATGTGATTTAAGGGAGTTTTGTTCTAGCTGCTATTTCTAAAAGCATGAGTGACCACATAGAGGTTTTCTCATTAGCTTGTGCGTAAGGTATGTAGTTTTAATTGGAGTTACATAAACACACATGCACACAGCAGGCATCTCTTGCACACACACACACACACACACACACACACCCATGCACCCACCCATATGTATGTGCATGGCCTGTAATCAAACACAGAGTCCAGATCTGATGCCAAGGCAAAGCAAGACCAGTGCTAGACTGCACTCATAGTTTGTATACTAAAGTAACTTTCTCAAACTGATATGACTAAAGGGCTTAAGTTCAGGTACAACAAACACTTACGTGCGCATGCACACACTCACACACACACACACACACTCTCTTTCTCTCTCACACACTATCTCTCCCTTTCTCTCTCTCACACATTATCTCTCCCTTTCTCTCTCTCTTTCTGCGCAACTTTGTTTTATAAAAAAAAGAAAAAATTGCTTAGCGGCAGATTTGTTTCTGCCAAATTGTACCTATTATTAGCCCAGGTGCACTGGATTTTCTCAGAGAATTATCCAGTGTCTAGCTTTATCTAAAGCATAGTACTGGTAATGGAACCTGGATTATAAATAAATGTATAAGTTTTGGTGGCCTTGTGGATAAGATTGTTTCTAGTTTAAATCCAGTTGAAGGTTATGTACATATCCCAAAATAAGAAATGTTATTTAGAGACTGTATCAACAAAAGCATTGTCTAGATATAAATTTGGTAAATACATTTGCACACATACATTCTAAATATTGTAAACATATAGTTATGATTACAATGTAGGTATATTGTGATATTCACTGTAAATATTGTGTGTGCGTGTGTATGTGTTTTGGGGAACTGCATCTCGTAGCACATGTAAACCATAAATTGTTTGTTGTTGGCAGTCCGTCGCTTACGACGTCGAGGGTTCCAGTTGATCCGATCAACGGAACAGCCTGCTCGTGAAATTAACGTGCAAGTGGCTGAGCACTCCACAGACACATGTACCCTTAACATAGTTCTCGAGGATATTCAGCGTGACACAGTGTGACAAGGCTGACCTTTTGAATTACAGGCACAACAGAAACAGGAAGTGAGAGAAAGTTGTGGTGGAAGAGTACAGCAGGGTTCGCCACCATCCCCTGCTGGAGCCTCGTGGAGCTTTAGGTGTTTTCACTCAATAAACACTCGCAACGCCTGGTCTGGGAATCGAAACCACAATCCTATGACCGCGAGCCTGCTGCCCTAACCACTAGGCCATTGCGCCTTCACAGACCATAAATTATAGTAAGTAAATATTGGTTGAAAAACTCTGTTTGGAAAGTAAAAGAGCAGCCTTCAAGTTATTCTGCTCAAAAGGGTTTTTCAACCCAATATTTACTTGCTATTATTTATAGCTTTATCTGCTTTGAGATCCAGTTCCAAAACAGAATTATTTTGTATTCTCTCAAAAATTTATAAACTCTTATAATGTCAACTGTATGTGTGTGTGTGTGTGTGTGTGTGTGTGTGTATATATATATATATACTCTCATTTACTCTTTTACTTGTTTCAGTCATTTGACTGTAGCCATGCTGGAGCACCGCCTTTTAATCAAATAAAATGACCTCAGGACTTATTTTTTGTAAGCCTAGTGCTTATTCTATCGGTCTCTTTTGCTGAACAACTAAGTTACGGGGACATAAACACACCAACATTGGTTATTAAGCGATTGTTGGAGGACAAACACAGACACAAATACGTACATGCATACATATATATGTCAGGCTTCTTTCAGTTTCCATCTACCAAATCCACTCACAAGGCTTTGGTCAGCCTGAGGCTATAGTAGAGGACACTTGTCCAAGGTGCCATGCAGTGGAACTGAACCTGAAACCATGTGGTTGGGAAGCAAACTTCTTACCACACAGCCACTCTTACGCCTATCTATCTATCTCTCTCTATACACACACACACTAGCAGTAATACCTGTTGATTAGGTAGTTACGTTTACTGTTTGCTAGGAACTACATTCAAAGTATTATTATATACCGTATTTTAACGTGTATAAGAAACCCTTTTTTGTTAAAAATTAGGTTAAAAAATATGGGAGTTCCTTATACATGGATAGCATTATAATCCCTTACAAAACCTTTTTTCCAGATTTTAAACCCCCAAATTTAGGAGTTTTCTCATACATTTACTCTTCCTGTACGTGTATATTTTTTATAAGAGAAAAACGTGTAATAATTGAAGTAGAAAAAAAGATCAATTTCATACATGAACTTCTGTTTGTTTATTATATGATAATAATAAATGAGCTGTATGTGTTATTTTATTTATCAATACAGTAATGGCAATTATATAATACAGTTCATTTAAATAGGTAATTTAATCATTCTTGAATGTAATGATAGTAATGGCAAATTAAATTATTGAAGTATTCATGTTGCATTAAGAGTGAATATTTCTTTATAAGCAATGTTTTTTGTTTTATTTTGTGGTGCATAAGCAAAGATTTGCTTTTGCTCCCACACGTGATGCTCCTACAATAAAGTTGGCCATGTGAAAAGCATGGTTCTTAAAAACACATAATAATTGAAGAAAAAGAATTGAAAGATTCAGTTTCAATGTGGATGAAGGTAGAAAAATAGCCATGTCATATAGAAGAATAGCTTTACAGAATGTAGGTGACTGTGCGATGGCACTGAAAAGGCCACAGGTCAAGTAGAACACCCATTTGTCATGGTTTCTTTTGACATTTGAATAGGCCGTATGGCCAAGGAGAGTTGAAATATTCAGTTTCGAATCTGAACCAGGGAGAGACTTCCCTACATATTTAAATTTACTCCTCTTGCATGTCTGTGTTTTATAAGAGAAAACATATAACAATTGAAGTGAAAAAAGATTGATATCATACATGTTAAGTTATTGAAATATTCATGTTGCATTAAGAGTGAATATTTCTTTATAAACAATGATTTTTTTTGTTTTATTTCGGAGTGCATAAGCAAAACGATTTGCTTTTGCTCCCATACATGATGCTCCTACATAATGTTGGCCATGTGAAAAGCATGGTTGTTTAAGTTGCAAGCCAGCAACTTTTAGTGTTTGATCCTTTTTATTAATGTTCATGGCAAAAGAAACATGGATAGGAAACTGTAACCACTTAAATTGGAATGGAACATTAGATGGTACAACTGATATGCAAGGAATGAAGACGGTCTCACCTTTATCACAATCAGTGAGAATATTTGCCTCAATGCAGTTTCTCATAAGTTTGTGCACAATTAGTGTTGTATACCATTGAATAATTTTGAGACAAATTAGGCAATAGCATAATAGGTTCCCCTGAACCAGGTACTTTCATTTTGCCAGAGAAAGACAGAATTTCGATTTTATATATATAGAAAAAGCATAATAGCTTCTCCTAAGCCATTTACTTTCATTTTGCTGGACAGACAGACAGAATCTCTCTTTTATATATATAGAAGACCTATCACTGCACCTATATATATATATATATATATATATATATATATATATATATAAATTTAAATGTTGAAGTGAATCTAACGGATTTTGTGTGTTATTTTAAATGGCTTATAAACACCTTCCACGCTGCGATTGTATATATATATATATATATATATCTCCAAACACACACACACATGTAAGTATTGTAAATGTACTTTATAAATTTATTGTGGAGATGTTGTGATTATTCACTGTAAATAGCATATGTATGTATGTATTTATGTACACACACACACACACACACACACACACGATATAATGTTGGTAAATATTAATAGCAGTTATTTAATGAGTTGTTTGTTTTTTAATATTCAGGTTTATGGAGAAACTTCATTTGAACTTGTTGATCAAATGATTCGCTCAATACAGTTCACTGAAGATGATTACTTCATTGACTTGGGAAGTGGTAAGCAGATTTTGAATATTAACTGTATTATTATTATTATTATTATTATTATTATCCTTATTATTATTATTAAGGTAATGAGCTGGCAGAATCGTTAGGACACTAGCATTTCACCTATCTTAGTGGCATTTCATCTGTTTTTTTTTGTTCTGAGTTCAAATTCTGTTGAGGCTGACTTTATCTTTCATCCTTTTGGGGTTGATAAAATAAGTATCAGTTGAGTACTGGGGTCTTCATAATTTACTTACCCCATCCCCTGAAGTTGCTGGCCTTGTGCCAAAATTTGGAACCATTATTATTATTGTTATTGTTTAGGCAAGAGAATCATTAGCATACCAGACAAAATGCTTAGCAGCATTTCACCGGCCTTATGTTCCGAGTTCAAATTCAACTGAAGTCAATAAAAAAAAAATGTTGGGCACTGGTGTTGGTGCAATCAACTATCACCCTCACCAAAAATTTCAAATACTGATGTAAGAATGGCACTGTAGTGCCATTGCAGACGGCAGAGGTTGTGTTGGTAGTATCACTGTATTGTTTGTGATGGATGAGAGAGAAGTGTGACCAAATGAGGTTTATTTTTCAGCATAGACCTCCTTGTGGTTCACACACTTTCATTTGTGTTGTGGTGCTTGGATCCCATTGGTAAAGAAGCTTTCATCCTATTGGTCAAAAAGAAAGTAATCAACAGCTGATATGACATCATCGTCACTGCAATAGTGGAAAGAAACAATGAAGTTATTCATTAATTAGAAGAGTTAAAATTAATGCATGCAAAATTTCATAGCTCTAGCTTCACGCCTTCACAGTCAGCTTATGACATTTTTAGCCTGCCCTCAAATGTTAAAACAATGTTGATATTCTGATGATGATGTATTAAAGTATTTGACTAGTTTTGTTCTGTTGTTCTTTTGTCTTTAAACAAAGGTGTTGGTCAAGTTGTTCTCCAAGTATCTGCGGCAACTCCATGTAAAATGTGTTATGGAATTGAAAAATCAGAATGGCCAGCAACCTATGCCTCAGTATGTATTGACCAATTGACTGTTTTAATAACTTCAGTCTCAACATTTCTTGTTATTCTTGTACATTTACACAATACTTCTTCATTCTATAAATCTCTGACTTATAAATCCAAATGATTCCCAATGCAACTGGTTGGACTGGTGTTGAGCTAAAGAAATGTTTTATACAACAACAGTATAACGTCTTAAGTGCAAATGGTAAATGTTACGAAATTTATTCTACTATGAGTGTATGTATGTGTGTATGGATGTATAACATCCCCATGTGACAGACTTGATAATTGTTGAAAGGTTTCTCTCTTCATGAAACCATTGGTAGCCTTCTTAACCCACATATTTATCCACCAATGTGGTGTTGAACACACATTCCCGCTGTTTGATATTAACGTATGTGTATGTGTATACGCACGCACACACACACACACACACACACACATATATATGTTTATATATACATCTGTGTATATCTGGGTTTCCTTGTCTTGATGTTGTATGATAGTTGTAAATGAGCATCACCATTCAGTGTCGCCTTACTGGCACTTGGAGCCTGGTGTAGCCATCTGGTTCGCCAGTCCTCAGTCAAATCGTCCAACCCATGCTAGCATGGAAGGTAGACGTTAAACAATGATGATGATATAAAAATATATATATATATATATATATGGTAAAGTAAAGACCCCCTTTGGTCACATGGATGACCATCAGATTGCACCTAGCAAGTTCCCCTGTGAGGCACAAGTCCAGGCAAGGTTGTTTATGGAAGACCAGCAGTTGCCCATGCATGCCAGCCTCCCATTTTCACGCTACTGATGTTATCCAAGGGAAAGGTAAAGGCCGATACGGTTTGGCACCAGTGATGTCGCACAACTTGAAATAAAATGTCTTGCTCAAAAACACTGCACACAGCTTGGTCCAGGAATTGAACTCACAGCCTCATGATTGTGAGCCCAATGCTCTAACCACTGAGCCATGCACCTTCACGTATACACACGCATACACACACGCACGCACACACACACACACACACACACACACACACACACACACACACACACACACACACACACACACAGAGTTCAGTGAATATATTGTCGTCTAAATTATGCAAAAATGAAAATAACACTGAGATCTCATTTTAACAGATATATTTACCAAAATTACGCAAAAATATCTTGAAATACTACAGAGTAAATTTATTGAATAAAATTGCCATTGGCTTCGACTACAGCCTCCAGATGACTTTGGAATCTCCTGCAAACTCTTCTGGATGGTCTCCTTGTTTAAGTTGGTGAATGTTGCCATAATCTTTGCTTTCAGTTCGTCTTTGGTGTTACAAGGAGTTTTGTTGGCCTCTCATTCAACTGCGTCCCACACAATAATCAAGAGGTTGCAGTCTGGGGAGTTAGGTAGCCAGATGTTAGGGGTGTTGTGCTCGCAGAAATTGTCTGACAGCCATGACTTGGTTCTCCTGCTTGTGTGGCATGGTGCAGAGCCCTGTTGCCAGACATAGGGTCTTTCAGCAGCCATCCTCTTAATCCAGAGCAGTACTACCTCCTCCAGACACTTGATGTAGGCCTCTGTGTTGAGTTAGAAGCTGTGTGGGAAGATGAATGGAGGCATAACATCACCATCACTAATGATCACTCCAGACACCATGATGTTGACTGGATGCTGGATTTTTATCACTCTCACTATGTGTCCTCAGATTGACACCCAAACACTCTGAAATGTACTTACTGGAGCTCCCGTCGCGAATGCCAAGCATCACAGCATATCATTTCCAAATTCTTGGCAGAGTAAAGTGAATCATGGTGCTGTTTTCCTCACAGGCGGTGCCCAACTGACACTACTAAACTGTGTAGCCGACAAAACCAAAAGCAATGTGCAAAATGAAAAATATAAAATGGCGACATCGCACCCTGTACATTGTATGTATGTATGTAGATATATGCAAAATAAGAAATCCTTTACTTTAGAAACAGTTAAGGGTTAGCAAGGAAGGGCATCTGACTGTAAAGCAATATCCCAATTATATATTTGTCTGACCTATTTTCCCTCAGGCCTTGCTATAACTTTCCAGAAAAATGTATGCCCCAACTGTGGTTGGAAAAAGACTACTTTATTTTTAATATTTTATCACAATTATTTAATACTAAAGAATCTAGTGATAACTCTTTTATTAAGTACTGAGTACAAAAAGATATATTATTGTGTAAGATAAAATAATTTTATCACTTCCACATCCTACTAAAAAAAAAAGAAGAAAAAATTTGGATCCTACACTCTACCACAAGTTTCTCAGGCATCATGTTGGGAATCACTGGTCTAACTCATGCTAGCATGGAAAAGCAGATGTCAAACAAACAAAATACACATGCACACAACAAAAATTTTTGAATAGTCATTTGAAAAATTGATTTTCAGTTCAATAAAAAGTATATAAAAATCTACTTTCTTTTCCAAATTTCAGAACATGGACAAAGTTTTTGTTAAATGGATGAAATGGTATGGTAAAAAACATGGACAATACCAGGTAAATGATACTTATTCTGAATTCTGTTCATATTTAGAATTTTAAGTTCATCAACACTTTTGTTATCATACTTTTGTAGACACACTCTGCTTTTGTTTCAGTTAATTGTGAAAGTAATTAAGAATTTATTAAAATAATTTTGTCATTATTAATCTGGTGACTGGAGCTTAAATTAACATGGAATTTTGAGAGAAGGTTTAAATTTATATCACACTAAAACCTGAAATTTGTGTGTGTGTGTGTGTATATATATGTGTATGTATATATATTTGTATGTGTGAATATATGTATGTATGTGTGTGTATATGTATGTGTGTGTGTGTATATATATATATATGTATGTGCGTATGTGTATGTATATGTCTATATATATAATTGTGTGTGTGTGTGTGTGTGTATATATATACATATATATATAAAATATTATAAAATAAGTGCGGGAAAATCATAACAGAAAATGTAAGTCCAAAATAACATTGTATTAATAGATAGATGTATAAATATATAAAGTATGATTATTTAAAAGGTTTAAAAATGTAAAATATCATAGGATCGTTTCGTGAATGTATTACCCTTAGAAATGGAATCTAAATTTGATAATCTTTATTAGGTAATAAATCCACTCATCAGAGATAAAGAGGGTGAATTTCCATGTAGTCACCTTTATCTCTGACGAATGGATGTATTACCTAATTATGATTATCAAATTTAGATTCCATTTCTAAGGGTAATGCATTCACGAAATGATTGTAAGCTATTTAAAATTTTGAAACCTTTTAAATAATCATACTTTATATATTTATACATCTATCTATTAATACAATATGATTTTGTGATGTAATTTTCTTGCTCTTATTTTATAATATAATATATAACCGCCCTTGTTAAATATCTAAATACTTTAATGTTTTAGACATTTCCCTACCAAGAGAACATATTAAAAAATTCAGTATATTGTATTCTCATTGAATATATTTGATTAACGATATATATATATATGTATATATGTGTGTGAGTATATATATATATATATATATATGTATGTATGTATGTATGTATGTATGTATGTGTGTGTGTGTGTGTGCATATATATTTATATATATATGTGTGTGTGTGTGTGTGTGTATATATACATATATATATATATGTGTGTGTGTGGTGCAGTGAATATATTGTCATCTAAGTTATGCAAAAATGAAAATAACACTGACATCTCATTTTAACATATATTTACCAAAATTACATAAAAATATCTTGAAATACTAAAGAATAAATTTATTCAATAAAATTGCTAATGGCTTCAACCACGGCCTCCAGACGACTTTGGAATCTTCTGAAACTCTTCTGGATGGTATCTTTGTTTAAGTGGGTGAATACTGCCATAGTCCTTGCCTTCAGTTCCTCACTCAACTGTGTCCCACACATAATAATCAATGGGGTCGCAGTCTGGGGGTTAGGTGGCCAGTTGTTATGGGGTAATGTAGGTGATATATATATATATATTCTTTTATTCTTGTTTCAGTCATTTGACTGTGGCCATGCTGGAGCATTACCTTAAAGGGTTTTAGTCGAACAAATCTAGTAAGCCTAGTACTTATTCTATTGGTCTCTTTTGCTGAACATCAGTTGTCAAGCGATGGTGGGGGCACAATACTGACACAAAGACCCAAACACTTAACGATGGGCTTCTTTCAGTTTCCGTCTACCAAATCCACTCACAAGGCTTTGGTCAGGCGTAGGCTATAGTAGAAGACACTTGCCCAAGGTGCCATGCAGTGGGACTGAACCCGGAACCATATGGTTGGGAAGCAAGCTTCTTACTGTACAGCCATACCTGCACGCACGCACACACTCACATGCAGATATCTCAAACGTAATTAGATACCCCTTGTGGTAACATTTTATCTGTGTGGATACTTCTCGCTAGCACAATGCCCAACCAGGTTAAAATCATTAAGAACTAGATTAAATATTTAAATAGATTAAATGACATAATTTTGTTTTTAGAAATAAATCCAGCAGGATAGGAATATATCTCCATGAATGTAGAATGTGTTGTTAAATTGCCAGTCATATATATATATCAGTGTTGTGAAATGCTAATGTGTAAAAAGTCAATTTTAGAAAAAATTTTTCATTTTTTTATCTTTTAGTTGGAGAAAGGTGACTTCTTATCTGACGAGATGAAGGAAAAAATAAACAATGCAACGTATGTGTTCTTATGAATTATTGTCCTATTGTTTTTTTTTCTATCACCATATGTCTGTCTCTTCTCCTCTTTGACCTTGTGTGCTGTGTAGTCACTGTTTTCTTTTTTACCTTATTTTATCACCAGCTCTCCTGATTTCCAGCTGAGCACTTTGTTGTAGGGGCAATTCTCAACAGCCTGTCACATAATGTAACTTTTCAAAATGACCTGACAATCATGCATGGCTCAGTGGTTAGAGCTTTGGGCTCACAATCATGAGGTAGTGAGTACAATTTCCAGACCGTGTGCTGTGTTCTTGAACAAGACAGTACGTCATTTTCTTCTTGGAACATTATCAACTTCTTTCTGATGATTCACTCCATGACTTTACTGATATGCCAAGTCAGAGATATTGACCTGTAGCTTTTGACCTCTGCTCTGCTTCCACCTTTGTGGATGGGGCATATAATACCTTCTTTCAGCTTTTTTTGGAAGTATACTACTTGCAAGGAAACTTTGGAAAAGTATCTGAAGTGGTTTCGCTAAAGCCTGCTTACATGACTTTAGGAGAATAGCTGGAAAGCCATCAGGACCAGTGGCGGAGCATGATCTCATTTCATCTACGGCTGCTGTTACATCTGTTTTTTTTTTCTTTCTATCACCATATGTCTGTCTCTTCTCTTCTTTGACCTTGTGTGTTGTGTAGTCACTGTTTTCTTTTTTACCTGGCACCTCCTTTTTCAGAACTGCAATGTCAAAGAATTCAGCTGAATTTTTTATCTGCATGTGTCCAAGTGAAGTATATCTATAGTTATATATGTATGTGTGAATATATGTATGTATGTATGTATGTATGTATGTATGTATGTATGTATGTATGTATGTATGTATGTATGTATGTATGTATGTAT
>NC_069004.1:13588728-13589808 GCF_001194135.2 Octopus bimaculoides | reverse complement strand
TATGTATGTATGTATGTATGTATGTATGTATGTATGTATGTATGTATGTATGTATGTATGTATGTATGTATGTATGTATGTATGTATGTATGTATGTATGTATTGTGTGTTTATATATATATATATATAAATATATATGTATATACATGTGTATATATATGTATGTATGTGTATATATACATATCTGTATGTGTATATATATGTCTATGTGTGTGTCTGTATATATGTATGTGTATGTATATGTATGTATGTGTATATGCATGTACGTGTTTATATGTATGTAAATATATCTATGTATATATATATATATATGTCTATATATGTATATCTAATATATAAATCCCATTCCGTCCTTCTGTTTGTGCTCTTATTACTTGAGTATTGTTCCTCCGATTGTGCTGAAATTTTAAACATGGACAGATGAGAGAGCGGTACGATCCGTAATCTAAAAAAATTTTTGAAAATTGTCAGTTTCAAAGTGAGAATCACTATTTTTGTAATCTTTTTGTCCTGTTTCTTCTGCCATGCTGTTCATTAAAAGCAACGAGTTGTTCAGACAGCACATACCATTTCGCTGGCTTCAAGGGGAGTACAGGATGACAGTCAGCCCAAACTGTTGCTATGCTGTCTTTCTTCTTTCCTATCTCTGTCTCTCTCTCTGTCCCCTTCTCTTTATACATAGAGGGCTCAGTACGGTTATTTAACTTAAGGCAACAGTCGTCAAATGCAAAAAGCCAAAGAACTGTTAATACACATATACATACGACAATAGGCTTTGTTGAGGGAGATATGGCTGCTATTTCTTCCAGGTCTAGCTACCTTGTAGAGCTCTCCTTCATTGACTCATACATATATATGTACATACATAAGGCAGTAAGGTGTGATGTGAGGGAGATTTGCCTGTTACTTCTACCAGGTCTGGCTACCATGTAGAGGTCTCCCACACTGGCTCATCTAATATAGAAATCCCGTTCTGTCTCTGTTTTTTGTGCGCTTATAACTTGAATATTCTTCATCCGATTGCGCTGAAATTAGTAAGTTTTATATATATGTATGTGTATATATATGTATATATATATA